>NW_026057584.1:59328657-59539023 GCF_023721935.1 Panthera uncia | reverse complement strand
TGTCTCCCTCTCTCTGACCCTCCCCCATCCGTGCTCTGTCTCTCTCTGTCTCAAAAATAAATAAACGTTAAAAAAAAAAAGAAAAGAGAAAAAACCTTACTATTATATATTATATGATCTCCCCACCACCACCAAAAAGATAATTCATGTGAAACACTTAGCACATAGCACTCAATAAATATTTGTTCTTATTCTCCCCTTAGATTGGAATAGTCTCTTACAGGATGAATCCACAAACCTTCCTTCTTCCTCTTCTTTTCTGTATTCCTATTCTGGAAGGCCCTAAGCAGTTGAGATGAGAAAAGAATGGAACCCTATCCCACAACCCCAAATCAGATAAGAAAACCACTTTCATGATCTTCCCTTCACCCCAGTTTATGATTACATTTATATCCTGAGACCAGTTTTCATATGAATTATATAGTCTCAGAGTTTGCTCTGTGTCTTTCTAAAGATTCCCATGGGCTCCTTATTTTTTTTTTTTAATTTTAATGTTTATTTATTTATTCTTGAGAGAGAGAGAGAGAGAGAGAATGAGATCAGGGGAGGAGTGGAAAGAGAAGGAGACAGAATCCCAAGCAGGCTCCACAATGTTGGCACAGAGCCAAATATAGGGCTTGAACCCACGACCTATGAGATCATGACCTGATCTGAAACCGAGCTGGACACTTAACCGACTGAGCCACCCAGGTACCCCTCATGGGCTTCTTCTTTAAAAATATTCTAAGATCACTGAGGTTTAAACTCCTAATGATAGAAGTAGTTTTCAAACTGGCTATCTAAGTAAGAAAAAGCAATGATATTACCAACTAATAACTAACAGATCAATAATTTATGGCGTTTTCAGGCATACTGAACCACCCAGGGCATTTTACTTACAAAGTTTTGAAATAAGATAATTTAGTACAAAATTAAATCACATGGAGATTGTTTCCCTCACTTCTAGCTAAGACATGTGAACAGCTGAGGCTGTCCCCTCTCTCCGTCCCTCCCTCCTTCCTTCCCTCCTTCCCTCCCTCCTTTCTTCCTTCCCTCCCTCCTTCCTTCCCTCCTTCCCTCCCTCCCTCCCTCTTTTCTTCCTTCCCTCCCTCCTTCCATCCCTCCTTCCCTCCCTCCCTCCCTCCTTTCTTCCTTCCCTCCCTCCTTCCCTCCCTCCTTCCTTCCTTCCCTCCTTACCTCCCTCCCTCCTTTCTTCCTTCCCTCCCTCCCTCCTTCCCTCCTTCCTTCCTTCCTTCCTTCCCTCCTTCCCTCCCTCCTTCCCTTCCTTCCTTCCTTCCTTCCTTCCCTCCTTCCCTTTCTTCCTTCCTTCCTTCCCTCCCTCCTTCCTGCCTTCCTTCCTTCCTTCCCTCCCTCCTTCCATCCCTCCCTCCCTCCCTCCCTCCTTCCTTTCTTCCTTCCCTCTCTCCTTCCTTCCCTCCTTCCCTCCTCCCTCCTTTCTTCCTTCCCTCCCTCCTTCCCTCCCTCCTCCCTCCCTCCTTCCTTTTTTCCTTCCCTCCCTCCTTTCTTCCTTCCCTCCCTCCCTGCTTCCTTCCTTCCTTCCTTCCTTCCTTCCTTCCTTCCTTCCTCCCTTCCAGTAATGGAGTCCTCTCTTACTGTCTTGGGTGGGTGCCCAGAGCATGTCTGTGTTCCCCTTACAGCCAGTCATGACTACCTTCCTACATTAGACGGTTCTGTTTCATAGCTGCAAAATAACCCTTCCAGAATCTGGAGCCTCATGTACTGGCGACAGATGGGAATGAGACACTTGGTGTTTTCTCTAGAAACAGCCTGTAAATCAGCAAATCTTTTAATCATTAACCCCAGTCTGGCTGAAAGCTTTAATCAAGGGGCTTCAATAGCTTTGCTGTAAATGCGCCGGAACATTTCACCTTCCAAGAGACCCTGTGAAAATAAGTCCACAGAGGGAGCTGTAATCCTCATCTTACTTAAAAAGAAAAAAAAAATCATGTCCACAGTTTAAGTTTCTAGTCAATAAAAGAACAATAACATTTGATTCCTTCTCATTGTACTCGCAGATGTTTCAAGTATTTCTAAAGCCTTTCAAATTACTTTGAATAAAAAGCTGCCGACCCTGAGGTAGAAATGCCAGGTTTCTAAAGTATGATTAAGGCTCCATAAGCTTATTATTTCTCCAGTAATAGTAAGGCTTTAAAATTTGGGTTTCTTCTTCTTCTATATACTCCAGAAAATTAGAAAAATACAGAAAGGGAGAGGAAGAAAACTATGAGTGTAATCAAATTTTATTTCATAGATCACGTTTCATATATCACTCGACTTATTTCTTTGGCCTTTTAAGGTACACAGTTTGCGTATCTCATTGACACCATCATCTGCACTAGTGCAACTTGATGATTAAAAGAGACAAAGAAAGAAGACTGTGTTTAGGGGCCCTGGTGTAGAAGCCAGCTGTGAAATGAACTGGTATCTTAAGGTAACATATATGCTTTCCTGCCTTGTTTTCATACTTTGTATGATATGCTCTCTCGGACTTTGATATTTTTTGTTTCGATGAGCTTTGTAAAGGCTCAAAAGGTTTCTTGAAAACATTAACAGGTTTTTGCTATTCCAGGAATTTTATATAACGTAAATCAAATGCTACTATCAGGTTCCGGAGCCCGTACAGGTTATCGAAATCATTTGTGTGTTCCTGTCCTGTATGGATACTAAAATTGTGCTTATTATTATAGCTTTAACCTACTGGGTGGCCTGAGACAGAAAACGAAGTCTTTTAAAATTTCCAATCAATACAGACAAATACACCTACATGCAGAAGATTGTATAAAAGTCCATTTAGTGGATGGTTTTCAATTCATGGACAAAGAAGTCTGTTTTTTCATGGTAATTATTTTACCTTTCCCAATTGGGAGTTACTATGCTATTAAAATAATGGCTTCGGGCATTTTGCAAAGCATGCATTTGAAAGCTAGGAAAACGTATTTGTGTTTTCCTGTTGGAAAGTTTTATCTTAATTAATTTGTTCCACATTAATATTTATTAGTTTTAATACAGAAACCAATGGCTATATTCACTTCTCTAGGACAATCTGCTTTCTAGAACTTCCTTGATCTAAAGGAAATACAAGGTCAACTTGAAATTAATGTTTCTCTCTTCCAACCTGAAACACCTTACTTTAGATTTGAACTGAGAAGAAATGTTACTCCCAGGAAGGAAGAAGCAAAAAGAAAATAGTCCATAAATTGATTGCTAACAGCCAATAAACTTAATCTTTCCATATCCAACCCTGAAGAGCAAAACTGGAACTTGAGAAATGAAAAGAGGAAAAATTCTTTCCATTCTTTTCATACCACTGCCAGGGGAAAGCTCCAGAGATTTCTCCATGTATTAAATAAATATTTAATGAATAATCTCTATGAACAAAGCACCACAGGGATTCCAAGATAACAAGGACACATTTTTTTTTGTTATTTACTTATTTATTAACATTTTTTTAGAGAGAGAGGACATGCAGGCACACAAGTGCTAAGGGGAGGGACAGAGAGAGACAGAATCCCAAGCAGCCTCTGTGTCCAGCACAGAGCCCGAGCCCAGCGCAGGGCTCGATCTCAAGACCCTGAGACCATGACCTGAGCTGAAATCAAGAGTTAGAGGCTTAACCAACTGAGCCATGCAGGCACACCACAATTTTTTAGTTTAAGGAGCTCATGCTGTACTTGGAGAAATAGGTATGTGCATAACCGTGGCACAAGCCATGAGATATTTGTAGTCATGGAGACTGAAGAAATGCAGAAGGGCCCAAAGGTCAACTCGGACACAATTGATGTCTATAGAAAATATATTCCATAGATTCCCTAAAAATCAAGAAATTTAGGAATACTTATACCTGATCCCTAATCTCCCCAGATGGCCATTTAAACTGTTTCATCTAACAGCATTGATTATGAAACTTCAAAGCACAGAGAATGAGAAAAATCACCTGTAGTGGGCTGATATTTTTTAAGTGGTTTCTGTGCCGTGCCCAATTGTGTCAGAGTGTGTCTCTAATTAGGCTGATCTCATTTTTAAACATTTTGTAATCCAAATCTAGCATTATAACCAAACAGCATAATTTACCAGAATAATCCCCTTTGGATTCCTATGAGTCACATTAGCATAGTACAGAGGACATTCTCAAATATCCATTGAATAAGTTGATATTTTCACAGTTTTACTCAAAATAGAATTATAGAACATGGTGGTTCGTTATGTTATATGTTATTATATGTGTGTTAACTATGTTACATAATTTTAAGGGTTAATTTATACTAAATGGGTTTGTAAGAATTTTTGTTTGAAAATACTTCCAAATTTTTAAGAGATAGGAAGTTTGGCTTTTTTTCAGGATAGGTAAGATAGATGCAATTTTGATTATATATCATATAAATAGTTTTTACAAGTTTGGCACCACAGTTAAAACACAACTGTGTGACCCAAACTCTGCCAGTCTTTGCAGAATCCATTTCTTTGGGTGAGGGTAGCAGGGGGAAAGGCTGGGTTTTAGGGTGAGCAGCGACAGAGTTTCTGGGATCCATCCTGTACACTTGGTGAGTCTCAGTGATGCCCCCTGGCAGAGGCCATGAGGCTGGGCCAAGGGAAACTGCAGTGTGGTTTGGGCCTTGGTCCTGGCTGGGTCATCACTCAGCCTGTCTCTGTAGCTTTTCCAGAGAGTCTCTGAATGTTTTACTGTCCATTAATACATTCCTTCTCTGCCTCATCCACCTACAATAAGGACAGAGACTGAGATACATAGCAAATTCTGAAACTACTTTATGCCATTGATATTTAGATTCATATTGTGAACACTCCTTCATTTTCGAATACTAATTACATACATATTGAATGCGATTACTTTTCCCCTTAATCCCTGAGGAGGAGAGTATAAGAATTATGCTGGGTTACACCTATGCTTGGAAACCTTATTAAGTGTTTATGTAATGAATTTGGTTGAGATGAATTATTTGTAATTTAGAAGTTTTAAAGTGTGTTATTTGTGAATGTTAAGTATATATTAGTCAAATACTCCTAAAGGCCAAATACATTTCCTTTAATAAATTGTAAGCATTTAATTTTCCTGTAAGGTCCTTGAGTATTTAAAAAAATAAATAAAAATGGTTTGGAAATTATTCCTTTAACTAGAAAACATACTGATTTATTTGGGTCATATAAATGTTGTTAGGGTGATGACCTTATAGTTGCATCAACTAAACCCAATGTTTAGGAAACACTCACACTTTAGTAAGGGATTATGACATTATGGATTCAAAGGGTGCTGCTGGTAGTCCTCTAATTCCTGGATGCTCAAAGTGTGGATCACAGAGCAGTGATCCACAAAATGAAGATCATTTTGCAGAAATGGACAATTTCAGGTCTCGCCCCAGACCAGTAGAATTAAAATCTATATTTTAGTGAGACCCTCATGTGATTCATACAGATATTAAAATTTGAGCAGCACTGATTTTTTTCCTCATGTTATCAGACACAAAACCCAGCCCATTAAAAAGCCAAAAGCTGGGGGGAAACGGCATAACTTAATAGTCCTCTCTATCAGGAAGTTTCTACTCAATTGCAAGTCATTGAACCCGCTTCTTTACAGCACAGTGGCAAAGGAAACAGTGAGTTTCTTCTCACCGCTCCGTCGTATACCTGAACACATAAGGTCCCCTTTACCAACTCCTCGCAAACCCCTCAACTGAACATAAACTGCCCATTGCCAACTCTCACAGAGTTTCCTCTTCACTCACCTACAAACAAAACCTGCTAAAAAGAATGAATCAATGAAGAAATTCTTCCATTCATTCAGTAAATATTTGTTGAGTAGCTGCCAAGAGCCGGGGGTAGAACAGTGAGTAAAACCAAGTTCTTGTCCTTATGGAGCTAACATTTCCATGGAGAATTCAGTTCAGAAACAAGTCTATAAAATGCCACGTACAATAAGCACTATAGGAAGAGGGACAGAGAGTGCCAGATGTGGGGCAGGGATGCTTGTGTACTGCTGTAGGATGGGCAGAGTATGACAAGATGGCCCAGGCTCATCTTAGACATTCCTTGCCCCTGGAATCAGCCATTTCTCCCAAGAAGCCTTGATTTCAAAACTCAAGATGTTCATTGCTATTGGTTTGGTCATTGATTTGAAGCCTAACATCGATCTCTCTTCCGCAGTGAGAATTCTGGGTTTTCAAGGACACAGGGATGACAGATTTAGATATCTCATAATTTCTTGTGTGCTTTATCCTTCATCACGCATACAGTAAATTCGGGGTTAACAATGCTACATATCTGTCAATAAATGATTGTTAAATAAGTTATCTATCATATTTGTACAATGGCATTCCCAAAAGTGCATGTGGAAACACCAGAAAAAGGATGAGGTAGCACTTTATGTTCTGATTTGAAATGATCTCTAAGATACATTAAAAAAGCAAGGTTAGGGGCGCCTGGGTGGCGCAGTCGGTTAAGCGTCCGACTTCAGCCAGGTCACGATCTCGCGGTCCGTGAGTTCGAGCCCCGCGTCAGGCTCTGGGCTGATGGCTCGGAGCCTGGAGCCTGTTTCCGATTCTGTGTCTCCCTCTCTCTCTGCCCCTCCCCCGTTCATGCTCTGTCTCTCTCTGTCCCAAAAATAAATAAAAAACGTTGAAAAAAAAATTAAAAAAAAAAAAAAAGCAAGGTTAGGTCAACGTATATTCCTCTTGTGTGAGAGACGAGTAGGGGACAGAATATATATTTATATTGGCTTGTATATGTCAATTCATTTAGCATCTTCAGCACAAGATACTCTTCCAAAATGTGTGATGAACACTATTCTCTTGCCTTTGGATTGTACCCAGCAAGAGCCTGACCCCCTGGCTTCAGGGAAAGTAGAACTTCAAACATAGCGTTTCTATATTCATTCTATTTTAAACTATTAAATAAATGTTAACTTCCAGTATGTACCATGCCCAGATTTAAATTTGAAGTTATAAAAGGAAATGTGAGGGTGTTCTAGTTCTTTGATTAAGAAGCACTAATCCTACAAAAGTTTTGAAAATTGAACACTGTCTCTAAGTCTTACATTCACTTTCTATTTCCCAAAAGTGCTCAACAAACTATTCCCAAATTTGGAATAGGCAGATTCGCAGTGCTTAATTCTGGCTCTGTGGACAGAATTCTTGTAATGGAAGAGAGGGCAAATGATGAATATGAGGCTGAAATTTGTAGAAAGAGAAAGAAAAGGATATTTAATAATCCATAAGTTTATATTTGCATGAAACTCATCGTTGTGAGGGTTGAACATGTCACAATAGACAGTGACTGCTGTGGAATATTACAGTTGGCTTATTTTGCATCTCTTAGCTCCTATTCCTGAAATAAAGATTTACTAGTAATATGTTGCTATTATCATTATATGAATATCTGAGCCTAATCAGGCCAATTCATAAGGGAAAAAAAATGAACGAGTTTCTGTCTGACCTCAAAAAGAACAATTCCAACTGATAAAAATGGGTGCCTCTCCAGAAAGTTAGCATCTTATTTTTGCATCTAAATATCTGGCTTAGGGGTATCTAATAGACATTTAGACACACCTCCTGGAAAGCAAACACTCAAAAGATCCTATATGTGAAAAGAAAGATTAGTAGCTAATTGAGGTTCTCTCCCACAACTAGAAGAAATCAGAAGCAATCTTTATTGTAGATTAGGGCTTGACAGAATCTTTCTAAAAACATGTCATCTTGCTGCATTGCATTAGAATATGCTGGAGAGAAGTTTGAACCATTTGCTAGCACCTGCTAGAGAAGCAGCATTCCCACACCAGAAGCTTCTGGGCAACCTTTTCCTGTAGGCACTTCTTTGTTCCAGTTTCACGGACTCACCAAGCAGCCTTCAGTACACTTTAAGTCTCTTCTGATCTATAAGCCTGACCAAACAGACTACAACCTACGGCTAAAAACTACAGACTTAAGTTCCCACAACTTAAAAGCCACTTTCTAAAAATATGAACTTGTATATTGATTTGGTGGATTGAGGAGTCTCAACTCAGTGACATGAAATAATCCCCTCTCTCCAATAATCACTCTTAACCACATTGAGTTGAATACTTTCTTTCTCACTGATACATGGCAACCATAAAAATACCTCAGTCTTAATCCATAAATGTTTTTGTTTCTTTGGTCCCTAAAGATATCATTTCAGTTATTATGGATTAGTCATGTCCATTTTTTATATTAAGACCTTATATTTTAGGGCAGTTTAAGGTTCACGGAAAAATTGAGGGGAAGGCACAGAGATTTCCTATATACCCTTTGCCTCCCCCAAAATCAACATAAAATCCTATAAAAGTAGGATAGCCTCCCCCAAAATCAACATCCCCCCTCAGAGGGGTGCATTTGTTACATTGGATGAACCTGCGTTGATACATCATAATCACCCAAAGTCCCTAGCATATATTATGGTTCCCTCTTGATATTGTACATTCTGTGGGTTTGAACCCATAGCTATGTATATATGTATAATGACATATACTCATCGTTATGGTATCATACAAAGTATTTTCACTGATCCTTTTTTTTTTTTTTTTGTAAGTAATCTCTGTGCCCAGTGTGGGGCTTGTACTCCCAACCTCAAGTTTAAGAGTTGTATGCTCTACAGCCAAGCACCCCTGATCTTTTTAACATGGCCTCCATAATTTTGCCTTTCCAGAATGTCATATAGTTGGAATTATATATCATACAACTTTTTCTTAGTTCACTTTCTGTGTATGTGGACATAAGCTTTCAATTTCTTTGGGTAATCACCAAGGAGCATGATTGCTAGATCACATGGTAAGACTATGTTTAGTTTTGTAAGAAAATGCCAAACTTTCAAAGTGGCTTTCAGAGTCTTTCAAAGTGGCTACACCATTTTGCATTCCCACCAGCAGTGAATGAGAGTTCCTGTTGCTCCACGTCCTTGCTGGCATTTGGTGTTGTCAGTGTTTTGGATTTTGTCCATTCTAATAGGTATATAGTGGTATCTCTGTTGTTTTTATTTGCATTTCCCTGATGACATAAGATTAGGGAACATCTTTTCTTATGCCTGTTTGCTATCTGTATATCTTCTTTAGTGAGGCTTCTGTTAAAGTCTTTGGTACATTTTTAAATCAGGTTGTGTACTTTCTTATGGCTCAGTTTTAAGAGTTCTTTGTCCATTTTGGATAATAGTCCTTTATCAGACATGTCTTTTGCAAATATTTTCTCCCAGTCTGTGGCTTGTTTTCTCGTTCTTAACATTGTCAGAAGTCTTTAATTTTAATGAAATCCAGCTTATTAATTATTTCTTTCATTGATTGTGCCTTTGGTGTTGTGTTCTAAAAAGTCATCACTGTACCCAAGGTCACCTAGGTTTTCTCCGGGGTTGTCTTCTGCGAGGTTTACAGTTTTGCACTTTACATTTAGAGTGGGTGATCCATTTCGAGTTAATTTTTGTGTAGGGTTAAAGGTCTGTATCCACACTTTTTTTTTTTTTTTTTTTTTTTGTGCATGTGGTTGTCCAGTTGTTCCAGCACGGTTTGTGGAAAAGACTGTCTTTGCTCCTTTGTATTGCCTTTACTCCTTTGTCAAAGATCAATTGAGTATATTTATTTGGATCTATTTCTGAGCTAACTATTCTGTTCTGTTGACCTATTTGTCTATTGCTTACCAATACCACACTGTATTGATTACTGAAGCTTCATCGTAAGTCTTGTGAAATCAGACAGTGTGAGTCCTCCAGCTTTGTTCCTCTTCTTCAATATTGTGTTGGCTATGCTGAGTCTTCTGCCTTCCCACATAAACTTTAAGATCAGTTTGTCAATATATTCCACAAAATAACTTACTGGATTCATTTCTAAAACCTCCAGCTTTTGCTGATGTCTAGTGTCTGAAGAAACATGGCTGGTGGGTTGAGAGGTATGATCTGCCTTCTCCCACATCCACCCCTTTCTGCTCTACCTTCTCTGTTGCTGGTCAGTGGAGGAAAAAGGAAGGAAGACGTTCCTTTCTTGAGTTTCTATCTCTCTGTTTATATTACCCAATCCACTATTTCATATTATCTGCTTTCTTATTAATATTATTAATGGAATACAATTCCATTGTTAATGTATTAATCATAGTTAATTTAAATTTTCTGCTTGACAATTCTAAAACCTGTGTCATACTTGAGTCTGATTCTGATGCTTACTTTGTCTCTTCAGACTGTTTTTTCCTTTTAGTATGCCTTTTAATTTTTGGTTGAAAGCCAGATATGATATACTGAGTAATAGGAGCTAAGATAAATAGGTCGTTAGTGTGACTTTTGTGTTAATCAGCCTGGGAGTTGGGCATTGTTTAATGTTTGTTGTAGCTATAGATGCCAAAGTCTTCAAATTCCTCTAGTGCCCTGTTTTTGTCTCTGTTGTGTTTGGGCTTCCCTAAGAAGTCCTCCTTAGATAGAGTCTGCATGTTGCAACTCTTTTGGCTGGGATCCACTGCTTTTATACTGGTATGGTAGGGGCATATAGGGGAAGGGGAATGTCCTGTAATCTTATCATTAAGGCTCAGGCATTTAGTGGGTCTGTGTCCCTGCATTGTGACCTTCCCAGCAGTTTCTTAGCTTCGTTTTCCTCCTTGGGTGAAAGAGAAAAACTAGAGGGGGCTACAATTAGAGAAATGCCCTTCCCCCATGTAAGATAAGGTTCTAGTAAAGTCTTCTCCCTGGACAGTAGGCCTTTGGTATGGAGAATGCTCTGGGTGTATTTCACAGTACACTCTCTTCCCTTCTCCTGCCAGAGCCACTAGGAGATCTTTTTCGGCTCCTCACCAAGAGGACCTGGTCGGGTTCCAGGAGGTAAAACCCACAAAAGTGTAGGGGCCCACCTAAGACTGCCCCCGCCCCCAGGAGTTTCTCACTCTCAAGTCACTTCAGCAATTCATCAGAATTACCACTGTTAAAACATACACTGAGGAATATGAAAAGGTTTTTTTGACCAAAAATTGATTTGAATCTGGCAGCCCCAAACTGGAAGTGGTCAGGAGCACTCCACTGACAGGATTTCAGGGAGATACTTTTATACTCAAAAGATGGAAGCCAAGGGGCGCCTGGGTGGCTCAGTCGGTTAAGCGTCCAACTTCGGCTCAGGTCACGATCTCGCGGTCCGTGAGTTCGAGCCCCGCGTTGGGCTCTGGGCTGATGGCTCGGAGCCTGGAGCCTGCTTTGGATTCTGTGTCTCCCTCTCTCTCTGCCCCTCCCCCATTCATGCTCTGTCTCTCTCTGTCTCAAAAATAAATTAAAAAAACGTTAAAAAAAAAAAAAAAGATGGAAGCCAAGTAAAGAAATTGCTGATTTGCTATGGCTTCAAACCTAGTTGGCCATTTGTGATTGTACAGGCTTAGATTTTAGTTTCCTTAATTAAGCAGGCTGCCATGATGTTAGAGACACAACAGTCTAAAGCTTTCTCATTTAATTAACTGCACACCATTTAAGGGCACCTACCAGTCTGTGGCCTCTGTTCCAGGTGGGCAGATCCCAGGTGTGACCCCAGATTCCCTTGTCTCTCCCAATTCTGGGGTAGTGGTTTGCCCTGTAATCTCAGTCCTCTGATGGGCCCCAGAAAAGCCATTATTTTCACTTTGTTTGGCTCTTTATTGTTGTATGGACAACAGTAGTAACTTTTAATCTTTCTACATGTGGAAGCTGAAACTTGGAATCTATAACCCAATTTTGAACTAAGAACTTTAAGAAAGAAAAAAAAAGGCCTACCCAAGAAACCAAAAAGGTCTATAGATGATTTATTTTTCCATTATTTAACAAGTGGAAAACTTAGGTAGTCATTTCAGAGTGGTGAAATCTGGTTATAAGTCTGACTTAGGCCTTTAATTTCATACCATTAACCAAAGAGTGCTGACACAAATGACAATTCTCATGAGACATATATTTCTAAGGCCTTAGTTGTATTATTTCAAAATGCCAAGGAATGTAACTCCTAAAAGTATAGCATTTCCACTAAAAAATAGAATATGATTCTCCCCGCTTTCTAGCGATTTCCTCACTTCAAATTGGAAAGGGGAGATTTGAAATCTAGAATGTCGTCGCTTTTGTTTGTTGACTCCTGTTGTCTCCCTAATTGTTTAACCCCCAGAAGTTTTGCCTTCCCATCAGGATCAAGAGCTCATGCAGACCGGGTACTTTATCAGGCTTCTGCTTTAGCTTAGCACGTTGTTCTGCACACAACACCCCTTTAGTAAATACTTGCATTACACTGGATGTAGACTTACAAGACTTTTCTTGCACTGAGTTGCCAGAGTTCTGCCATGAGCTTTGGGTCCCAGTCTAGCTTGTTATTCTTATCTCTTGGCTTAAAATGTTGTGCCTTGCAAAAGGCTTCTGTGAGCAAACACTCGAGTCAAATGAATTACCCCCTTTCAAAGGGGCCTGAATATGGTTTTTCATAAGACCTATTACCGTGCCTTATACCTCATTATAACCTACTGGGGAGTTATTGTGCATTTTGTAATAGAGGCTAAATTCCTATTTTTCATCACCTGATTAGTATTTCTGAATTGGCTCCGGTGCCAAAAGGAATATTTTCCCTCACTGTTTCTCCTTTTCAGTAGTAATATAAATATAATAAAAAGCAGTAGAATGCGTCCCTTCTCCAGAAACAAACAAAAACCAATTACGGTCAATCCTGAGGGAAGTCTTTGGTGGAGAAAGCCAAGAAAAGCCGAGAGAAAGCTGAATGAATACCTCTGCCTTTATCTGTTCTCTCTGCCTAGCTTTTTAGGATCATATTTTCACAGACCAATTTGGATTCTTTCATGCCCAGGTGGGGAAGAATTTTTATCCTCAGCACATGATTGATGTGCTGAAATGTATGCAGTTTAATCAGGGAGGGGTCTGTTCCTTTTCAGGCTTATTTGTGATGTGTGTTTTCTGGCTATAGGACAAAACATTGGGCAGCCCTAGGAAACACACCAAAGAGGCATTAATGAAGCCTCACCCTGCTAGCTCACTGTCCACCTTCCTTGCCCGTGGTGCAACAGGAAGAATGCCCGGGAGGACGTGGAATCGTGAAAGGGTGACAGGACTGGCATGCGGCAGCCTTGTCCCCACTCTGTGGCCACTGCCACCACCCTGCTGTGCAGGTCCTGGGTCTGCTCGTCCTTAAAGTAGTTCTTGCCCTTCCTGCACTCAGCTGTGTATCACAAGGAGGCCAACTTCTGCAGAGAGTATTTCCCAGGCTCCTCTGGCCACAGCTCTGCTTTTAGGACTGGTTTTCTTACTTGGATCATCTCACTAATACCACCATACTACCTCTTTCTCTCTTCTGTGTAACCTAATCATTTATAAGTGAAATTCTTTTCCTTACTTCTCTGGCCCCTGGTTGGAGGGAGATTGAAAGCAAGAGGGTTCTTGCCTCCCTCTTGGCCCGGGAGGGCAGGCAGCATCTCTAGCAGCACCCCTACAGCTAGGACCTGGGGCCCCCCCTGGGGTTCCAGCTTCTGCCAGGATGCCCAATTCAGTCTCCCGTCCCTCTGTCCCCCACTGGAGGGCTTCCTGCTCTGCTGACATCTGGATTTGGCATCTCTGTTACCCATTTGCCTTTGCAGGTCCTCCACCATCCATAAAGCCAGTTCCCAGCATTAAATGACCCCTGCGAGAAGTATTGAGTGGCTTCATTATCCTGCTTACCCTTTGACTGCTACCCATGTCCTTGGTATATTTGTCTTAGCCCTGGTGGGACAGCTCCTCCTCAATACCAAATGTTCTATCGTAACAAACACGCTTTTTAAAAAGTTAATTCAGACCAAGCATGATGCATCAGTGCTAATGTGTCATCTCAGTGGGTCACAGTGAATACTTATTGCTAAAGATTCTTAAGGTCAACTCTGATACCTGAGAACTTAGAAGGGCTTAGATGCACTTTTCTCAATGGACTTGATGTAAAGCAGAACATTAACTCATCCATAGGGTGAGCAAAAATGTCTCTCAAAGAAAAATGCAGGTGGTATGGGGTTGTTGTATCTGCAGCATAGATACTGGAGTGGGATAGACCCGGATTCAACCCCCCAGCTCCAGGTATTAGCTGAATGAACTCAGTCCCTATATTTCTCTGGCTCTAGTTCTCGATAAAAAATGAGATAACAGATATAAAGGTGCATGTGTAGACAGCGTGTATAAAAAGCCTGACACAGGAAATGCTTAGTCTTGCCCTTAGGGCTGCTTTTCTTGTTTTAATTCTCACCAATATTATTATCCTGCTTTTTTCCCTCCCCCATTTAATCTAATCATTTGTGAAATGACATTCCTTTCCTCATTTCTCTAAGGCACAGCTAAGGTGAAATTCCTAAAAGGAGCTTTACTTTGAAAGCTAAGGGAACCCAAAAAGGAGATAAGCAGATACAAAAGCAATAAAGCCACACTCATAATGGAGGGGTCTCTGAGCAGGCATTGGACAATGATTTTGTTTCTCAGGGACCCGGTCTGCCTGTCACAGATGGCCTCTGTCTCACCACCTATGGCTGCTAGACACCACTGTAGTTCTTACAACATGGATTCTTGCCTAACTGGATATAGTTTCCCTTTCAAAGGCAAATTTTTATTCCCCCAAAATAAAACTTTCCCTGCTTTCACCCTGCATGTGTTCCTTGGAGGTTTTATTTAAATAAAAAGACTGTCCACTTCTCAAAGCATCCATTCATTGCATTACCCCTAAACCTAAAATCTTTGAGCCAAGGAAGGTTCTGAGAACGCTGCCTTTCAACAGATTAAATAGCCTCTTGGTCCTGGAACTGGTACCAGGATTATGAGGCTGAATGGCAACGTTGCCTACATTTTACCTCTTCAGAAGTTACAAATCAAAGGGACAATTCTGGTTGAAGCCTGATGGTTCCTTTGCTTTCGTAATACTTTCAAAGGAATCAAAAAGTGAACTATCCAGATTAACTGACCTAGGGACCATTTTTAGCATTTTGTTCAAATATAGCCATCTCTGTAGAAACAAATGAAAAGATTCACTCTTCAAATAATGTTTCATTGCACCATCAAAGAATAAATACTCATCAGTAGTCCTCAAGCATGGGCATCTTCTTGACCTCTAGCCCAGCCAGCCTCTCAAATACTACTGCAAAGGAAAGTCAAGTTTTTCCTAGGGAAGAAAAGATCACCTCAGAAGCTAATCTCACATCCATCTACTCTAGACCACGTATACCTGTACCTCTTCTAAGACAGGAAGAAGAAATGGGTTTCTATTATCTTCAAGAATAACCAGAAGCTTCTACAATTTACATATACAACCAGGCATAGTCCTGGACATATCAACCAACCCATGCAATGTAAAGAGGTGGGACGCATGACTGCTGGGAACTCACAACTCGGAAATAATCAGCATGTTTTAACTGCACACATTTCCAGAGCCCTGATGCATGCTGGTCTGGTGCTTTTGAACATTTTTTCAGGTGACTTGAGATCACACAGCTCTGTCTTCTTTGAGGAAGTAGTACAAACACAGGGCACGGTAGCTCTCCCATCTAGAGGTCTGCCCTAAGGGAATGTGGGCTATTTCCGGGCAAAGTCAGTCTCTGTTTAAAGCTCCTGTTGAATTGGACCACACTGACGTTCCTTGGTCTAGATTCTTTGCTGATTGTAAACATTATGCTGCTTAAATACTATAATATTGCTTGACACCTGTGCTCTAGTGATTTCAAGAGGAACAAAAAAGTCTCCTTGATGCCAGGGAGGTGATGAAAATGTTTAAGTAAGTCAGTGAGATTTCATTCATTCTAAGTAAATCTGCATCTCACCTATGCTTTTCTTAAAGCTTTCCATTCTGTCCCTCGTTTCCTTAATTCTATTATAATATCCAAAGCAGCAACTCATCTGAAATTTATTGTTGATAAAAAGGAAGGTATATGTTTATACATGCATATTTGTATTTAGGTACATAAAGTATTTTAAATTAATATTGACTTATTTCCTCCATTGGTTGTATTTTTTAAATTAGGACTAGAGGGAAAATCTACCGATTCATTTTCAGTGTAATGGCTTCAGTTTCCAAAAAGTAGAGTTTTCATTATAAAGTATAATAATGTCCGTATTAGTTTTTTGCTTTTTGTTTTTTTACTGCTATAACAAATTACCACAGGGTTAGTGGCTTAAAACAACACAAATTAATAATTTTACAATGCTGTAGGTTAGAAGTCTGAAATGGGTCTCACTGGGCTAACAATGAAGGTGTTGGCAGCCAAGTCCTTCTGGAGGTTCTAGGAGAAAAGCCATATATTGCTTCGCCTTTTCCATCTTCTAGAAGCTGCCTTCCATCCTTGGCTCTTGGTCTCTTCCATCAGCAGAGTCAGCAAAATCAGGCCAAGTCCAACTCACACTGCTGTCTCTCTAGTTCTAATGCTTTCCCCTCCCTCTTCCATCTTTTAAGAGCTCATAGGATCACACTGGGCCCACCAGGAAACACCAGGATAATCTCCCTATTTTGAGCCTTAACTTAACCACATCTACAGAATCCCTTTTGCCATGTAATCTAATATAGTCACAGGTTCTGGAGATAAGGATATGGACATCTTTGGGGGGGTGGGGAGGCATTATTTCTGCCTATCACAATCTCATAACTAAACCTATCATCATTTGAAACCTTCTGGAAGTGACATAAATAGCATTGTGTTAATGGTCCTACCACCATCTTTAACTGCACGTATCTTTCTCTTCCATTTGGAAATGCCATTGCCAGACATCACAGAGAACTAGAGGGAAGGATTTGGCAGGACTAAGGGACCTACCTACCTGTGTAGCTGTGTAGCAAGTCATTTTCCTGGGATCGCAATTCAGCGCCTTCATCTGAAGAATGTGGATAATAGTGGCAGCTTAATCTGTATCCTAGAGCTGTTCTTTCAGTCACAGAATCCTGAAAACTGTATACCACTTTGCAAATGACAAGAGATGGTACCCTAGCTGCCCCATTGGGTCCTCGGAACTTGAGTACATAAAACCACCAAGAAGTATCATTTAGAAATTAAAACTTTTTTTCCAAAAATACAAATTGAGGGAAAAGAATCTTAACTACATGACAGAGGATGAAATTGCTCATTTCCATTCTAATTCAGTACTTTATCCCTATCTCCCGAGATAGGTCATTTTAATCTCCATACATGTTTATCTTGTTTTGCTTTTTCTTCTGCTCTGATGTTTGTTATGCTTTGAGTAGATATTGATTCCCTTCTCATTAAGCCTGCAAACATCCAATCATTCCTATCTGTTTGGTTTTTTTCATTTTTAATAATTTATATTTAAATTTTGGCAAATTGAAGGTCTAATTTTGCCCTTTGAATGCATCTGCATTCAAGTTATTCAGGCAGATTTTATCTCTTGTTTTTTTTTAAATTCTATTTTGAGTTTTATAAAAATGGATGTTTCTTATTATCCCCCAACCCATAATTTTCTTTAGTGTACTTTTTGTTTAATTTTCTTTTGCCTTAACATTTTATTTTTCAGACACCTCTCATTGAACCTCACGTTCCTCTTCGTCCTGCTAACACCATTACCAAGGTAATGGGATGTAGGTGGGTTGATGAACCTTCAGAGCCAACTTCTTAGGTAACCACTGGAGGCGGCCAGTATGTCAGAGCATCACATCAGGAGACCTCGGGTGCATTTTCTAGACATAACGACTATTCAGTGTGTATCAGTTCTCCAATAAAAGGGACATGTCATACAAGTGAACAATGTAAATATGTGAATGAGTTGTATTTTTCAAGGCAGAGTCAGAAAGTAATTTAAGTATTCATCTGGTTTGTTTTCCTTCTATAAATTCTCCCTCTTCCTCTTTCCCTCCTTTCACCTGATTAAAATGCAGGTTCCTTCAGAGAAGATCCTCAGGGCTGGAAAAATTTTACGAAATGCCATTCTCTCTCGAGCACCTCACATGATAAGAGATAGAAAATACCACCTAAAGACATACAGGTATGTGCAATAATTCTAAAGGCTGTGGCCTCCCTCAGATTCATGTTTAGTGACATTGGAACAAACTTGTGTTTTCTTGTTTTCCATCTATGGGTAGCATGTTTTATAATCCTCCAGGTTTTGGAAGATCTGAGTTTGTCTTAGATCCCTGCTTAGCTTTAATTATCCTTAATATTCCCAGCAGTTACTCCTAAACTAATTTGCTTGGACATTGGTTTAATTGTGATAAACAAAGAGAAGAAAACTTTTCCATTTCTGTTCGCTAGTGTTTTTTTAGGGGAACTATTAGATTTAGATGAGATTAAACTAACATTTACTTAGCATTTGTTTCTGCTTGAAGCCCTCCGCCAGGCCATTTTCCCTATGTTATCCTATTTCATCCTACCACAGCCCTGCTAGGTAGGTGTTAGGCCATTTTTCAGATGATAAAAGTGAGGCTCAGAGAGAGTAAATAGTTTTCCTTGTCCAAGTCACAAGTCTAGTGAGTGGCAGAGCCAGGGCTTAAGCCAACCAGCCTCGGTTGATTTCCAAGTTCAGTGATCTTTTCATTCATTCTACCATTCATTCATTCCACAAATGTATTAAATACCTACTGGGCACTGGATGCTATTGTGTTCTAAGCCCCAAGGATACAGGAGTGAATAAAATATACAATGTTCTTTACGGAGTTTACTTTCTACTGTAGGATTTCATTCTAGTGTGTATATAGTGAGTATACAACTCTATCACGTCTATAGTTATTTAGAATAGGGAGTCACTATAGCTGTCACTGGAGTTAAGGAATTATGTAGTTGAATCTTCTGGGATGACTGAACACTGGTGGGTCAACTGAGGATTCATGTCTGATCTTTTAGCTTTTGATTTTTTTCACTTCACCATGGGTTTAGGAACTGGAATGGCCTATGCATGGCACACAAGCTTTCACTTTCTCCTTGCACCCGCGGTTTACCCTCATAGCCCTTTTTTAGCAGTCACTCAACTCTCCCATTTAGTCTAGACATGACCTCAGAACCCATCAGACTTGGCATGAGTCAAAACCCATTTGATTCACATGAACCAAATTCATAAGACACAGTGAAAGCTAGGATACAAATTTTAAAGTTACCATGAAGGATAAATATATTTCTATGACTGTCAACTATGATAGAACCTGTAAAATTAGACCTCATTCACCCTATAGGAAACCTTTGAGTACACGTGCCTCAAGATCCAGTCTGTTTCCCAAGGACAGAGATGGCAAAACAGGCAAATTCTTCCTCTTTGGATCACTTTTTCTGCACTCCTTGAAAACAAACACTCTTCCACTTGTGCTTGTCATGAACATGTTTATAAGACTAAAACTGACAGGATATTTGTTACATTAATTGACCTCGTCTTGAAGAGAATTTTGGAAATGAGATGGGATTTGAGAAACACTTTAGTCTTATCAAGGAGACACATTCCATTTCTTAAGACAGACTATTCATCCAGCCCTTTTTTAAAGTTTACTTATTTATTTTGAGAAAGAGAGAGCATGCATGCCCACAAGTAGGGGAGGGGCAAAGAGAGAGAGAGAGAGAGAATATCCCAAGCAGGCTCTGTGCTGACAGCACAATATTCTCTCTCTCTGTCTCTCTCTCTTCCTCAAAATAAATAAATAAACTTTATTTTTTTTTTAATGTTCATTTATTTTTGAGAGAGAAAGACAGACAGAACATGAGTGGGGGAGGGGCAGAGAGAGAGGGAGACACAGAATCAGAAGCAGGCCCCAGGCTCTGAGCTGTCAGCACAGAGCCCAACGCGGGGCTCGAACTCACAGACCGTGAGATTGAGATCATGACCTGAGCCCAAGTCGGATGCTTAGCCGACTGAGCCACCCAGGTACCCCCAAACTTTAAAAAAAAATAACAAAAATCATGTGTTACATATTCCCAGAGAGAGTTAAAGCACTTTAACTCCTCGAGTGAATCTCAAAATCTCATATGGCTAAAGGACCTTTTTCTTTTTAAGTCTTTGTTATTTTTTCCCCTGACTTAAGATGTGACTATGCTTTTCCAAGTGTGGACTTGCATTAGGGAAATTCCGTTAAAATATGTCATCTTTATGACAAAATGGAAACTAGAAGTCAGAAGCCGTAAACTCTTTCTTGCTCCATCATACTAACATTTTCAATCCTTGAAATACAGGTGTCGTGTGTATTCCACACCCTATGACACAAATTAATGATCTGTTGGTAATAACCCATGGACTCATCTGGAAGCCAAAGGCATGATTTCTCTTTTCTGCACCCCAGTTTAAGTTCCTTGCCCCACATCTTGTACTTTCTAGTTCCATCTCTCTCCTCCTCCCCACCTGCTTATATCATGGCTGCAGTCTCCCCAGACACAGTATCCCCCCAAGTCATCACCATGCTAAGGTCTGCTGTCGATTCTAAAGTGGCTGGAGATCTTTAATGGAGAGGAAACTCAGTGATTCTATCAGCTGCAAGTGGCACAGCTGTGGATCTTTGTTCTGTGTGCTGACTGCAGGATTCTCATACCCTGAGCAAGGACCCAGGTGCTCTGAGATCATCTCAGAGTTCCTCTTAGCAAAGAGAATCGTTGAATTAAAAGCCACATGGAATTGATTAGTTTATACTTTTATGAAACTTCTCCCGTTAATAAATTCTGAAATTAGAAGAGCCATGTTTTGACAGTTCCTGTGTTCAGAATGAATAGTTACTAGGTGCCCCCTTTGCTCATTGAAGCTCTTTTTGTGGGTGTAGACTGTTTTCAGAGTAGCCCTGGAAATCTGACGGCCTTCTCAGTACATCTTGCTTGCGAAATGTTCTAGGATTGGACCTGAATCAGGGCATCCCTGATTGGAGCTTAGACAGATTTCAGAGTTCCTAGAACATTAGGGGCCATCTTTTCGTCCTCGTTTTTTTATAGATGAGAAAACTGAAAACCAGCGAGTTTAAACGACATGGCCAGACTCACACAGCTAATGTCTAGCAGACACAGTGCTGTATCTAATGACTCCTCCCAGGCTAAGCCTCTTCCTAAAGTGGCACAGCACCAGGAAACCCCCAGTTTAAACTAGAGAGGAGCTCCTGAGCTCCCCACCCAGAGATGGTGCCATCCTTAGCCCGGGATGGGAGGCCACCAGTAGCAAAGACCCCAGCTGCTCTGTGACTTCCTGTGTTGGCCCTTGGGATTCATTCCTAGGGCTTCAAGATTCCATTTCCTCCTCTGAACCATCATGCCACAAACACCTGCCCTTCTCCCTCACCCCACTGAAGGTCTCAGTATTTCCTAATTATATGTTTCCTGACTAATACACGCAGTTCACCCATCCTGACGAACTTACCACAGAGGGGCAACTTAGGGGTGAATGTGTGACTATGCAGAAAGCATGTGGAGCTCCTCAGATGACAAGCTCTGCAGAAGTGCTGATGCTCATTACATAGGACTTTTTTCAGAGAGATTTGCATCGCTAATTGCTTGTTTCTCCCAACACCCCTCTGGGGAAGATCAGTAGTATTACTTGAAAATATAAAGTGCTATATAATTTTGCACTTATACACCGCCTTTCGTGGAGCACCTCCAAGTGCCTCACAAACATTAACTCATTCCTCACAGGCTCGGGTGAAGGAAGTCAGATGTCACTTTGCCCTCGTTTTACACTGAGATTTTCCGGGACCAGCGAGACAAGAGAGTTCCTGGCCCTGGGCTTAGCTTGCTAGATAACACTCCCCATCTAGTGGCCTTTCGGTACCCCCTGGTGCTGCAGTGTGTAATGCTCTTTCATTGCTTGGAAGGTTCCCTCATGAGCTGAGTGGTTTTGTTGGTTTGTACAAAAGTTTGAGAACCTGAGGCCACGCCATGCCATGCTTTGTTTGCAGTGAGACCTCTTATGGTGGAGGAGCACAAGCGTTTCGGGAAGGTCTTTCAGAAGCCATCTCCCAGCCTTCCTCCACGAGGGCGTGCCTTCCCATCCTTTGTGTTCCCCTCTCCTTAGGCAATGCTGTGTGGGAACCGAGCTGGTGGACTGGATGCTGCAGCAGACTCCCTGTGTCCACTCCCGAACTCAGGCTGTTGGCATGTGGCAAGTGCTGGTAGAAGACGGCGTTCTCAACCACGGTAAGATGAGCCCCAGGCCCTGGAAAACCCTTTCCCTGGGTAAGTTGTTGCTGCACTCCCAAATGGGCCAAAAAGGAATTATGGTCCCTTTAGGGGCCTGCAGAGCCGGCATCTTCATTTAGCAATACGAGTGCGGCGAGCGGATGCTATTGATTGCTATGTTCCACCATCGTGCCCCCCTAACATGGGAGAATGTATGAAGGGAAAATGAAATTGGGACCCGAGTGCATCAGTTCCAATTATGTTTATTAGTTTGCATTCACGGTTCATTGGTAGTGTGATTATACTCTGAGCATAGCAATCCTGATGCAGGGGCAGAATGAAGAGCAATGCGATGTGCGGCGGGGCTGGTGGCAGGGAAAGGAAGTAATGAATTCAGAAGCTGCCTTTTAACAATGGCGTTATCTGGGAGAGCCAATTTGTATCCACACGGGATGACCATATTTAAAATCAGGAATGTGCTCAACTGTCGCAGCCCCTGACACCCGCAGGGGCTATCGTGGGGCAGGGTAGCTGTTCAGGACTGGAGTGTGACCGTGGTTGATCTGCTCATGCCATTTGCTTTAACGACCACTTTTCCAAACTGACAAACCATTAAAATCGTTCATTTAATTTACCAAGGCCTGAGAATCTAATGATGGCTTCACCCGTGTTTCTCAGACTTTAATGTGCATTCAAGCCATCTGGGACTCTTGTTAAAATGCAGATTCTGACTCAGCAGGTTTGGGATGGGTCCTGAGGGTCTGCGTCTCTAAGACATAGAAATGAGAGATCCTGAGCCAAGTTCACTGACTGTCCTACCAAGATCTAAGTCTTTTTCTTTAAAAGGAACAAGGGAAAAACAAAACTTTTAAAATCAGAACTGGATGGAAATTACCTTAAGTTACTTCTAGGGTTATATGACCTAGAAGCTCGGTCTCGTCAGTTTTGTTCAAACAATTAATTTTATTCTAAACTTTTTTTTAAAGTGCAGACATGTTAACAAACAGTACATATGGAAAGAAAAATACGAATCCTGATCCCTGTAGAGTAAGATTGTTTTAAGTCTGTGCCCGAAAACCATTATAGAGCATGATCTGGCAGTTGGTTATTTTCCTGTTTGGGACACATGTCCCACATGCCAGAAGATGTCACCAAGGCAATTTTTGCTGGTCAGAGTGCTCATCTCAGAAAAGCTGGCAGGTTCTCATAAGAACGTGGTGGGGCCAGCCGGTGGCGGGCGGGTCAGAAAGAGCCTCGAGGTGCATGACCGCAGTTGGGAAGTCATGTATTCCAGCTGCACGGCCCTGGGCGAGGCGGGATCAGAGGGCTGAGGAGTCTCACCGCTTTGCTGCCACTTGGCTCTCTTCCCCGACACCAGCCGTTTGCTTCTGGTAAACGGGGCTGTGAGGCAGAGGGACAACAGCTGATCCTTGCCTTCATGTTTCACGTAGTGGACCAGGAACACCATTTCCAAGACAAATATTTATTTTATCGATTTCTGGATGACGAGCACGAGGATGCCCCTTTGCCTACTGAGGAGGAGAAGAAGGAGTGTGATGAGGAGCTTCAGGACACCATGCTGCTGCTGTCGCAGATGGGCCCGGACGCCCACATGAGGATGACCCTCCGCAAACCGTGAGTAAGAGCGCAGTGCGCACCCTGTGCCAGTCCCCTGGGGCCATGGGCATGTGGAAGCACGACGCTCACCTGGGCCACAGGGAAGCAGGCTGATTTCCCAGGTCCTGGCCTGCACTCAGGGCCAAAGGGGAGGCTCTGGAGGTGGGACACAGCAGTGTTTGTCTCTTTTCTATTTTACTTTTGAGCCAGATAAATCCATTTCCCTTTTGCATGAGTTAAAACTGTACAGAATTTTAGTGGTTGGTTCGGGATGTCAAAACTAAGTCCACATATTAAAAAACCTTTAGGGGGCTCCTGGGTGGCTCAGTTGGTTAAGTGTCCGACTTCAGCTCAGGTCGTGATCCCGCAGTTTATGGGGGCGAGCCCCGTGTCGGGCTCTGTGCTGACAGCTCAGAGCCTGGAGTCTGTTCTGGATTCTGTCTCCCTCTCTCTCTGCCCCTCCCCCTCTCACACTTTGTCTCTGTCTCTCTCAAAAATAAATAAACATTAAAAGAAAACCTTTGGGCAATGACGAACAGAAACGGCTCTGTTTCCATGCCAGAATGTGACAGCCCCTGTCTTTCTAATGGAATAGGGCGGAGGTCATCAGAACCATAGACATCATGCCTGTGCCTTTGTTCGTTCGTTCATTCAACACATCCTTTCACACCATTTTGAACCTTCTGCTCGTTAGCTTAAAGACACGTTCCTAAGAGAATACCACTGCTGCATTAGTGCTTCAAGACCTCCTCCCACTAGTAAGATGCTCTCTCCCTTCCATCTCAACTGAACCCCACCTCACCTTCAGTAACAACCTATCAGCTAAACTGGAGGATTCTGAAGTGTTTAATCAGATGGATTCAGAAAGAATGTACTGAGCCCCTGTTGTACTTAGAGAACTCTCCCAGTTGCTGTGAGACATATAAAGAAGCATATGCCACAGTTCCAATCTTGGGGAAACCTTTTTAATAAGGCATGACTTGGCACTTGGTGTTGAGGCCACCATGCACAGGCTTATGATTTTCTTCTGGGAATGAAACGGCCCTCCACCCTGTGGCCAGTGCCAGCAGCTGTGGATGTCGATTCTGAGTCACAGGCATGGCCAACCTCCATTTATTCGTGGGTCTCAACAAGTGCATTAAACTTCACATGTCTTGTATGTCCACGGGGCACTTTCCAAAAGTGCCGTGCCCCTTAGGCCAACTTCCTCAAGGTCTGCCCCTCATGCCAACTTATAGTACTTCTTAGTGCTTCTCTGTTTCCTTTCTTCAACATATTTCACTTGTTGTCATGCGATGTCTCCTTGGTCAGGACTTTCTCTTGGGTCTTAATGTCCACCTCCATGTGTTTCATAGGCCTGCCCTTATCCTAGTCAGCACCACCATGTTTGACTCTAGAACACTGGTTAGGTTCTGGTCCTTTATCCTCAAAACCCCTTTCTTCAAACAAAAATTGTATGGGAAAATCCAAACTATCAAACAGAAAAGCCAGAACTTCACTGACCTAATTATGGGTAGTATCCAAGAACCTTGCCCAGCTGATTTATGCTCTGTCTGTCCTGAAACATCACAGGGGTGGGTGGCTAAGGGGGCACAAGGGAATCATCAGGGCATGGAGAACTCAAATGAACACCGTTCCAAACTGTGCTTTCTTTCATGTGAGTCCACTTCCTCTCTCCCTTCCCCACACACCTATGTCCCATTGTCCATCATTTTTACTTTCTCATCATTTCCTAGATCCATCCCCTTCTTGCTCTTCTTGCCTCTTTCATTCACGTCAAAGCCATACAGTGGTTCTGAATCAGAAGTGGGACAGAATCAGAATCAGAAGTAGTTCTGAATCAGTGGGGCATCAGTGTGGGAGGATGTTTTGGTTGCCTCAGTACATGTGGGGGCACACTTCTGCCATTCACTGGGCAGTGGTTAGGACCAAGGGTTGCCAAATACACCCAACAATACCTAGGACCCTACAAAATAAGGAGCTGTCCTGAAAATAATGCTCCTATTGAGAAACATTGCTTTAAACTGAGTTTCTGAAAGGCAAAGACATATCCCATTTCTTTTTTCATTTATTTGTTCACTTCACCAATATTTGATAAACACCTATTTTGTTCTAGATACTATGTTAGTTGCTAAGGCTAAAACATCGAACAAGAGGGTTGCACCTCCTTCCTGGAGCTTTCTGCGTAGTCCAAGAGACAGACCTTAAATAGTTGGGCAAGGAATCATTTTGTCATAGCTGCAGTACATGCTACAAAGGAAAATGTAGTGTACATTAATAGAGTATAATATGGAGAGGGGGGATTTAATCTGGCATAGAAGTTGGAAAAGGCCATATTCCTAGCTCTGTGCATTCCACTAAATAGACCACCAATAAACTTTTGCTGAGTGAACGAATGAACAAATGAATGTCTGTTGGCAGCTAATGTTCCTGCAGCTCTTAGTTGCTTCAAGGGAAGCAGAAATGCCATTTGATTCACAAAGATTTTTGAGCATGTACCAAGAGGTTTTCTTTAAAAAATAATAATAATAAAATGGTTCCTGCCTTTGGAGAATTTATAATCCAGGAGGTGAGGCCCTCCCAAATTAGGATCTGGTGCAACAAACACACTTATTGAGTGCCTATTGTGTGCTAGAAACATTCATGCTATTGTCTTGATTCACCCTCACAAGACCCTGAGAGCTGGTTTCTTGAGTCACCCTTAGAAAGAGAGCCTGTGCTTGTGCTTTTTTTCTTCCATACAGCATTGAATTGCATGATCCTTGGCAGCCCAAAGATTCTTCAGAGAAAACTATATTCCAAAGGTTGGATTTTTCCAGTCTATCACTAGAACATACAGGTTTTACTAGTATTCCAAGACATATCATTTTGAGTTCCCTTGGGATTTTCTTACCTTTCCAGGTTTTATCAAACTACAAAATTGGAATCGAACTGGTAGTTCTTCTGACTCAATACTCTTAGATTTTCTTTCTATTGGAATGACAGCTCCCAAGAGATGAGAAAGTGAAAAAGAAGGAATCTAATTTTTTTGAGACAGACTTTCAAACCTATGCACATGCACACACACACACACACACACTCACACACACATACATACACATACACCTTTTTTGGGGTGAAGGGAGTCTGATAATAACCTTTGTAGCGTCTAATTTATTTAAGTGGAAAGAAAATATGCTTAGGTGATCAAGAATTTCCAGTATCACTGCTGTCCTTAAAGAGACCCCTTGAGCACTTTGCTCCTAGAAACCTGAGGGCATGTGTAAAGGTCCTGGAAATGTTGACGCTTTACTGCCCAGACAGCCAAGTCATTAGGAAATGTGGAGGCATGAGATGCATTGGCTCCATGTCGACCAGGGCAGGACCCCCCAATTTTTAAACTCAGCACAGCTGCATTTTATAATAGTCACCACTGCCAGAGAGGCTGCAGAACTCTGATAATTACTGGGAAAGAAATAACACAATATTCTTTGATGAGAAGATTACTTTGAGAATTTGATTGTATAATGAAGATGTTGCTTTGAAAGGTACTTCCCATTGTTCTGAATCTGAGACTCGCTAGCAAAAAAAAAAAAAGTGTCACTTGTTTTGACAGGCTACTTAGAAAAATTCTCTGTTTATTACATTAACTGCAGCATTTTAACTGTCAAACTATGAAAGAATGTTCTGTAGTTTAAAAAACAGAATAGAGCTTCAGGGGAAATTTTTTGGCATACTCTTGTTGCTATTGGTATTGAAAAAAAAACATACATCCCGAATGTGAAATTAGCTTTTTATGTGGTGGCAGGCAGAGTGACTCACAATGCCCATCCTGGTTTCACAGGTGCAGACCTGGATGGCACTGGGGGGCAAGTGCTATAGAACAATGACAGTTGATGGTGCTGTTGTTGCAGCTCACAGAGCCATCAAACCTAAAATGAGCTCTTGGAGCTAATTGTTTTGATTTTGCTTTGTTTATAAGTCTAAAAGCAAGAGGTTACCCAACAGCGAGTAGATACAGTGGAGATCCTTGCCAATAGAAATGTTCCTTCTGCTTACCTTTGAGCAGATATTTTGGATAGGGGGCCATGGGCAAAAAGATGTGGAGTGACCAGATAAGCAGAATGTTATAAACTTGCAGCTAGCTGGGTAAAAAGAGACAACGAAGGTTCTTGCTGTACATGCCTCTCAACCTCTTCTTCCAAGAAAAGTGAGACATGATGTCCCGCTGTTTAGCATGGTCCATCAGAAACCAGCTTAGAAGTGGGAGGGAAATGAAGTAGATGCCATTTGCCAAATCTAGTTCTAGGTAGATCTGCAATTCGGGAATTCCCTTAAAGCCTAGAAGCTTAAGTAGTTCAGAAAGAGATAGGTTAGTTGGCTTGACCAGAAGGAAAAAAATATATATATACTTACATATATATATTTACATATATATAATATATAAATACATATACATAAATATATATATATATATATAAAACAAAGAAATAATATATAAACATGTAAAATATACATAGCTAAGGGAAAGAGAATCAACAAAAAGAATTCTTGGCAGATTCTGGAATCTTCCCAATAAGCCAGAAACTTGAGTTCATTTATTTCATATGATAAACTAATATTTTCTAACATATGCTATGGGGCATAAGTTTAAAAGGAAACAATTCAGATGATCAAATGATAGGGGAAAATACCAGGTGGGAGTGGGGGTGTTAGTTGGCTGCATTAAGATAGCTCCCACCTGCTGTTCCACACATTTGCTCTAGAGGGCATATGAGAGGCTATGTATTTCTTTCTAAATTAGTAGAGCCTCTTTTAATAGGGTCTTATTCTGTCCAAGCTGTTTTTGAGGGTGTGAAATTTGAAATCCTGATAATTATAGGGAAAGTTGCTTCCTCAGGGGAACCCAGATTAGCAAGCCTAAAGTCAGTGGTTCCTAGGGTTTTGATTTCTGTTGGGATGTGCTAAGAAATGTTCAAAGTTATGAAATTCATCCTCAAATGCAAATCAGATGAAAAGAGAAATATGGAAAAAAAAAAAAGAGAGAGAAACATGACTTAAAGATCCTAATCTCTATGAAATAAGAAATTCACTGTGAATCTTTTCTTTCACTGCATGACAAAATTTTGCCTTTTTTGTTTTGTTTTGTTTTGTTTTGTTTTTGTTTTTGGTTTGTTGTTGTTGTTTTTGTTTGTTTGTTTTTTTCTGGAAAGATTGCTGTGCCCTAAATGAAAGCTTATAGAACTTACCAGAAGAAATGATTGCATTAAGAGGTCCATTTCTTAGGTTTGGGTTTATTGCCTCTCCTCTCTAAAGATAATTTACTACTTATCCCTCATGCTTACATGAAGCCAGCCATTGGATCACTGCCACTGAGATTCAGATTTGGGAGAGAAGAAGATGGATACAGCTGCCCATTTACAGTGTAGGGTTCATTATAATATTTTACTGACTTTTTATTGTTAAAGTCAATATGTTCATTGTAGAAAATTTGGAAACTACTGAAAAGAGTTAAAGAAAAATAAATACCACCTGCAATTACATCTCCCAGAGATAATTGTTAACATTTTGGTGCCTGTCCTTCTTATTATTTTTAAACTCCTAACTTTTTACACTTAGTAATATATTGTGGGTTTTTTTTCAATATATGAAATTTATTGTCAAATTGGTTTCCATACAACACCCAGTGCTCATCCCAAAAGGTGCCCTCCTCAATACCCATCACCCACCCTCCCCTCCCTCCCACCCCCCATCAACCCTCAGTTTGTTCTCAGTTTTTAAGAGTCTCTTTTGCTTTGGCTCTCTCTCCCACTCTAACCTCTTTTTTTTTTTTTCTTCCCCTCCCCCATGGGTTTCTGTTAAGTTTCTCAGGATCCTCATAAGAGTGAAACCATATGGTATCTGTCTTTCTCTGTATGGCTTATTTCACTTAGCATCACACTCTCCAGTTCCATCCACGTTGCTACAAAGGGCCATATATTGTGGGTTTTTTCTCTTAACCTTAAATGTTCTTCAAGGATGGGATTTTTAAGAGGTGTATAGTAGGCTATCCTCTGAATGTCTCTAATACATTCAGTTAGTCCTTGTTGGATGTTTAAATTCATTCTCAAGCCCTTTCATAACAGCAGCAAAAATAATATTTTAGTGTTCTTCTTGCCAGAACAAAGAAAGAAAACAGCCTGACAGGAGTACAGAGGTGGGATTGGGGCCAGAAAGATGTCAGGAAAGTTCCAGCAAGGAACAATAAGCTATTTCAGAGTGAATGAATGCCCAGACCAAGAGTGCTAGTAAATGTGGCTGGGGAGGTAGGCCCAGGTCTAATTGAGGGGGGTCAGCTATGCACTCTGTATGCACTGGCTATTATTTTATAGACACTTAGGGCACCATTGAAGAACATTAAAGAGAGGTGTGGATGGTCCGCTTTGCAATCGGCAGGTTTCTCTGCTGTCTGTAGAGAATGCTGAGACTAAAGACACAATGCAAGATATTGAGTTCCGTGAGGTTAAAATTAATTATTTTTTGAGAATTTAATGACAGCATTTGAGATACATGCATTTGACCCAAGAAACTGCCAAATAAAGTGAAAGCAAGACTGGGCTCCAGAGCCTTGGATTCTCATCTTACCAAATCACTAATAAGAACCCAACATCTTCAGATGACAAATCTCTTAAACTATAAAGTGAGTTTAGTAATACCGGCTTGCCCTCTCCCATCTTCACAAGGAGATTGTAAAGGGAAAAACAAATACGATTATATTTAATCACAGCCAACATTTATTGAGCTTACCTATGCTAGGCACTATGCTCAACAATTATCTCATTCAGTTCTTGCAACAGAACTGTGAGGTAGTTATTAATACCATCCCCATCTTATGGATTAGGAAACAGGCATAGGTTAAATCACCTGCCTGTGTTTATCCCAAAAGTGTTGGACTCGGGATATGGTGCAGGTCTGTCTGACTCTGGAGTCTGTATTCTTTACTGTGGCCTACCACCTTTCCCAAGCCAAACAGGATTCAAAATGGCCTGCTGGGTTTATTCTTAGAGCATTGGTGAGGAAAGACGTCATGGGTATTTGATTTAAAAATAATAATTACAGGGGCGCCTGGGTGGCTCAGTCGGTTAAGCATCCGACTCTTGATATTGGCTCAGTCATGATGTCACAGTTTGTGAGTTCGAGCCCCACATCAGGCTCTGCGCTGACCGCGCAGAGACTGCTTCCGATTCTATCTCTCCTTCTCTCTGCCCGTCCCCTGCTTGTGCGTGCTCTGTCTCTCTCTGTCAAAATAAATAAATAATCTTAAAAATATATAATAATTATGACAGACTAATCTCATCTTACTCAATTACGACCTCATGGACCTGAGTGGAGTACAAGCGTTGTCATCTACTTAGAAAAATACTCACATCAACCCACTGGCCAGAATTACAAACAAAACTTAATAATTAATGTATGAATCACACTGTATAGTTTACATAGTGACCTTATATACATCATGTCCTTGAACCTCAAAACCACTCTATGCAATGAGTAGGACTTATGTTATTATCCACGATTTACATTTGAAGAAATTGAGTTTAGTAGATGTCAAGTGCTTTCCTTGACATCACATGGAAGTATATGTGGCTGAGCCAGGATCCGAGTCCATGTCTGCTTACTCCAAAGCCAATTTCATTCCATTTTTTTTTTCATGGAGAATATTCAATCTTCTCTATTAGGTTGCAACTTCACCCTCTCTAGTGTGTTTATTAAATAAGAAGTGAAATCCAAAGAAATATAGGTAGTCCATCTGTCCCTGATTAAGAATTAATTTTTGCAAAAAGAAAAAAAAGTAAGAATGAATTTTTGCAAGGAAAAAGTAATAATGCGTATACAAAGCACCTCCTCAAAAACTGTTTGCATTTTCTATCTGATTGTATATATGCATCATACACGAAGGCAGGTAGCTATACTCTCTGATGCCATCTAAATTTGTTGTTTTCTCAACTTGCTGCTTAGATGTTTTGCAGGAAAATATTTGTACTTGCACCTTTTAAAAGGTTTAATATTAAACTTCTGGTGTGTCCCCATAGTAACCACTTTTGCTGGAAGTATGTTGGGCATATTCAATTTCTAAACATGAAAAACCTTAAATTACTTTCTCCTAAAAACACTTAGCACTCGGGGGCCTTAATTATGGCTCCTTACCCATGTCCTGATGAGGGTGACTTCATTTCTCACAAATATTCATAAAGCATCTGCCCTTTACTGCAATGGTGGACAATGTTCATTTCTAACCTCACAAATAAAGGAAAGAATGTACATAGGGATGTACAGGCTTTGCTATCAGAACTAAAAAATGCCTAATTGCATCTGATAAACCTAAAGTGTTCTTTTCTGGGTTAAAGATAAGGCGAAGGGGTGGTGGTGTGGCAGAGAAGTGAGCAGAGAGATCTGGACAGGACACTGCAAATGTCCAGTCACCAGGTTCCTGGAATGTCTCTAACATGGAAGATGTAACTCTTAAGAAGCAAGGATCCTGGGAGGTAAAGAAAAGAAACACGTTTTGTTGGTTTATTACACAAGAGGGTGGGAAATAAAACCAAACTTCCTTTAAGGGAAGCGGAAAGAGGTGAGCTCTCACAATCTTAAGGGTGTTGGAAAATGACCACGTTTGAGAAATGACTTATAAGCAGAACAGTGAGGTGGGATGAGGTGGAGTGTTGCAAGAAAAATAAAGCATTTCCACCCCCACCCCTCAGAAAAAAAATAATAAAGCATTTCCTTTATTTTGAAGCATGACCATGGCTTACTAGATATTTATAACATTGACTTTTCTGGGTATTTTTCCCATGCACCAGAGAATAGGTCTACTAGACGACAGGTCTAGAAGAATGGCTTATTTATTCTCTCACCTGCATATTTTACCACTGGCCATGCCCACGTGCTGCTTGGTGTCTGGACGAATCCCTCATTTTATCCACGTTCCAATAACTGAGGAGCTCAGTCTCTGACCTTGATAAATTCCTTGATAAAACTGTATTTACCAGCAGCTTCCAATATCACCTGAGCCCTCCCATCCTTTAATGTATAAACTGCTTCTCCATCCATCCCCGTTTATTATCTTGTCTGTAACTAGACATTGCTGCCAGAATGCATCCCCTGCAGAAACTAGGCCTTTCCACAGCAGGATCCGACAAATCCACATCAATGTGGCACCACGCAGATTTGTAAAGAAGCAGGGATGCCTAATATCTCTCCCTGTGACATCTGGAGAAGGACAAGTAAAGACCAGGTACATTCACCGGCTGCCACTCAGAGCAGCCAGAGAGTCAATTCACTTCCCCAGCCTCATAGGTTACTCTGTGAAGGTGCATGGGGTTCCCTCCTCCCGCTTGGGGCACAGTGTTCCCTTGACTCTTGAAAGCCAAATTGCCTTCAGTCCTTGGGACCCTTTCATTACCGTTTGAACAGGCTGGGGTCTGATTTGCAGGACCTCTTCTCCATTTTTTCCCTGTCACCCCCGTAAAGACCAAAGCGTGAGAGGTGCTTAATGCCACTGTTTGCCATGAGAAACCCGCTTTTAAAATGTGACTTTGTTCAGTGATTGTGGTGGGGAAGGCTCACTTTTAGTTGTTATCAGGTGCCCTTTGGCGGGGGGGTTGGGGAAAGCTGCAGATCAAGATTGAGTAGAGAGGGGAATCTTCTCTGAGACACTAGATGGCACAGCAGCTCCGAGCTGGCGGCCTTGGGAGAGGCTGGGCTGCCTTTCCGTCATCGCTGCCACAATCCGGAAGATCCACCTGGGATAGGAGAGGGGCTAGGATTGTGATCCACCTTCGTGGGCATAGGCTGGCCGCCCGTGCTCCATCTGATCTCCTCCCTGGGACTTCCCTCAACTTTCAGTCCTAGCGACAAGTCAAGGCCCCCTGAAACATCAGTGAGTTTGCTTGTGGCAAACCTCTCACAAATGCTTTTATTGCTTTGTTGACTGTGAATATACTCATTTTTTAGAGTAAGTCCCCTCACACCTTGCAGTCCTAGCTTCTCTCACCTCATTAAAACATTGGCTGTAAACAGAACCAAAAAGTTCACTGCTACCTGGGTGGCTTGCCAAATAACTGTGGCCTGCCCCGTGATTACATTGACCGCTTTAGACCACAGGATTGTAGCTTTCTTTTCTTTTTTTTTCCTTTCATTTTGAATGTTATTTAGGACTCGGAGACTAAACTGTTTTTAAGCTTTGTTCCATCCTGTTTCAAACAGCTGCCATGGGTTTCTCCACAGCACCCAGCAAGTCCCCAGGGAAGTGTTTACTTCTCCGGAGTGGCTATTGCTGAATGGGGGACCAGGGGGTAGAATAAGCCGCCACATGGGTTTCTGTGTAGGTGTGGTCTGCATCCCCATCAGAGCTGCCCCTGAAGGCAGCGGAGGCCATGTTTCCTGGCAGGCTTTGCTTTGTGAGAGGCACGTGGGGGAGCAGGCAAGCTGAAGCCACCCCTCTTCCTCCCACTAGTTGCCAAACTAAGGAGGATTTCCCAGGAATGGGGCCTTTCTGGGTATTTTGCTCCTGGAAGAGCTGCTACTCCTTTTCCTCCTCTGTGTCCGGCAGGAGGGCCCAGGGCTTCTCTCTCAGGCTTCTCCCCGGGCATGTTTTAGAGAGCAGGTCTCAAGGTTTCACCTGGCAGTAAACTCTGCCACTGCCCACTGCTCACTGTGGGGCCTGGGAAAAGAGGCCACTGACCTGAAAGAAGCAGTCTTCTGATGAACCGCTCTGACGCTGTCCTGCCCTTATCTCATCTGCTGTCTTCCTCCTGTGGTGGTTTTCTGTGAATATTGAGCTGTGGCCACTTCCAGTCATTTCTCACAGGTTTTATCCCTATCTGTTCTCTGTCACCCAAGAATTCCTAAAACTCTGTCTGCCCATAGTACTATTATGTGGTTTGTGGTGATGGTGATGCTTGTTTGTTTTCAGTGCTGTTTTGGATTTTAAAATACCTTTCCAGGGGTGCCTGGTGGCTCAGTCGGTTGAGCGTCTGACTTTGGCTCAGGTCATGATCTCACAGTTTGTGGGTTCAAGACCTGCATCAGGCTTTGCGCTGCTGGTGCGGAGCCTGCTTGGGATTCTGTCTCCCTCTCTTTTTACCCCCCTCCTGCCCATGCTCTCTCTCATTCTCTCTCAAAAATGAACAAACATTTAAAAATTTTATAAAATACCTTTCCAATCAGATCGTTAGCATGGTAGATAAAAATAAGTCCATAAAAGGGCTGAGCCCCACAGGTGCTACTTGGTCTTGGGTGGTCACCTCTGTCCAAGCTGCCACTGATCTTGATTTAGTTCTACTGAGTGACTTCAGCTGGTCTAACATGGTAATTTCTTCCTCACAGCTGGATGAATAAAATCTATAATCCTATAGAAAATATGTCTTTTCTATCATTTTATGGGATTTGGAGTAAGAGATGAGGTTCAATATTTTCACCCTATGTCCTTCCTTCATTATTAATGAAATATTTGCCATGACACAAACGTGTGCCATATCAAAGTGAGTTGTGTCATGGGCACGTCATCTTACTTGACCTTTGATAGGCAGGATGGCAGAGCATAAGCCCCCATTTCCCTTGGGCACAGAACAAGAACTGGTTCATAATACTGCTGCCTTCTCCCTTGGGTAGACCCTCAGTTCAGCATGAATTGTAGGAATGTGTGTCTTCATTCATATTGAACATCCACCCTGGTGATAATGCCATCCTGCACTTGTGCTCTATTTCCAATATATCAATACTTTGCATATATTAACTCCTGTGATCTTTATGACAATCGTATTAATTATTCCCATTTTACAGATGCAGAAACAAGGCATTACACCAATCACATACCTAGGAAGTTCCTGATTTAGATCTCCAGTCCAGTTTCTGCTTCCAATCCAGTGCCCTTTGCACTACCAGATGCTGCTTCTCTTGAGAAGAGCAGACTAGAGTTATGGATATTTAAACAAAGAGCATTCTTCACAGTATGTTGTAATCACCACAGCAGCAGGACCATGTGCCATGGAAGAATAAGGGTTGAACAACCAATTTTAGCTGGGAGAGATGACGTCTGAGTTGGGCTTGCAGCAGAAAAAGATATAGCAAAGAAAAGAGCATGTGGAAAGTCTTGGAGACACGAGAAAGCCTAGCATTTTGGAGGGATACAGAGATGTCTGGTATGGCTGGAGCAGAGAGCAGAGCCATGAGGTAAGGTGTGAAGAGAGGGGAGATGAATGTGTCTGGAAGATGTGGAAGATTGAGATCTGGCTTCACAGATCCTTGTGTGATGATGAGGGAGCACTTGTAGTGCCTATGGCTTATCTAGGAGGAGATGGAGGTGGCCAGAAAACTCTGGGAGCTCAGGAACGAAGTCTGTTTGGAGATAAAGATTTAGGTGTCAGCATTACATAGATGAAAGGTGGGTTTTTTTTGTCTTTTTCCCCAGGGAGAGAAGGTAGAACACACTGAGCACCGAGCTAATGGCAGTAAACAAAAGAATAACAGACCAGAGAAGACACTGGGAAATAATTGGGGGGGGGGGGGGGGGGGGGAAGCGGGGGGGGGGGGGGGGGGGAAGGGGTAAGTGGAGCTCCAGGCAGTGCTCAGTTGTGTGGGGCAGCAGGGCGGTGAAGAGATTTCAGAAATTCTTCAGAGTCACTGTCTTCACTTCTCCTCTCCCACACTCTGATGCAGGTCCTAAGACTACCTAGCGTGGCTCACAGGGCAACCTTGAACCACTGCGTCAAATTTGCAATATGCTGCATTGATGACTGGACAGCATTCTTCATTATACGTTTTAACTCTTGGATGAAATATAACCATTTTCTTTTTTTTTTTTTTTCGTCTTAGAGAACATGAACAGGGGAGAGGGGCGGAGGGAGAGAAAGAATCCCAAGACATAGGGCTCGATCCCACAACCCTGGGATCATGACGTGACCCAAAGTCAAGAGTCAGACGCTCAAACGACTGAGCCCAGGAGCCCCTTCATTTTCTTTTTTATCAAAGTATAGTTGGCATACACAATCAGTTTTTTTTTTTTTTTAATTTTTTTTTCAACGTTTTTAATTTATTTTTGGGACAGAGAGAGACAGAGCATGAACGGGGGAGGGGCAGAGAGAGAGGGAGACACAGAATCGGAAACAGGCTCCAGGCTCTGAGCCATCAGCCCAGAGCCTGACGCGGGGCTCGAACTCACGGACCGCGAGATCGTGACCTGGCTGAAGTCGGACGCTTAACCAACTGCGCCACCCAGGCGCCCCCACAATCAGTTTTAATATAATAGGATTTATAGATTCTAATGCCATAAGAGTTGATCAGAATGGATTTCACATTGATTTGGATTTCCACAATGAATGGATTTCCAACTTCGAATCTGTCAAGATTTTAGAGATAAATTCTAACCTTTTCTTTTCCCAGCTGAGTTTTCTTCCTCCCCATGGAGGTGAGAATGAGTCTTGGCAACTGTTTTCCCTTTTAGCCAAGCTTCTAGGAGGGTCCATGCTATTTGCAGCTGATGTCAAGTAGCAGGAACAGCAGGGCCGCTCCTCATGCTGAAGAGCCATAATCCTATTATGCCTACCTGAGACTTTCACATTAGCTGCCTCTATCGTGGTAGATCAGCTGGGGTGATTCAATTGACTTTTAAATCCCCAAGGGTCCCAGTTTCGAAATCCCCATGTCTAAGTCAAGTAGTAGATTAGGCCCCTTACTAAGAAGGGCTGGCTCCTTTAGAGCCCCCATGGCCATAGTTTTTTCTTCGGTATCTTTGGGTCCCATACTGTCTGAGATCTGCCCTGAAGCACTGGATTGGTGCACAGCTGTGTCCTTCAGTGGTGATCCTTCACAGGAGGTAAAGCTGGCTGGCATCCCCCTGGGTCACGGATTTAGTACGTGTCCCTTTGAATAGTCAGGATTAGGAAACATCCTCTGTTGATGCTACAAGAGAAAGATACCATATTCTTTTGTTCGCATCAAAGTTGCCCTTGAGAAGGTAATGTGCAAGGTATGCATAGAGCTTTCTTCCTCCAGTTAGTCCCACTCGATCAACTCCCTACATGATATATAATATGGCGGCAAAATGATTTAACCCAATCAACTATTTCAGGATATTCACAATTCAGTTTTGATTGCTCAAACTGCTTATCCAATGACTAAGTTTTAGATGTAATTTGCTGGCCCACATGTTATACTTTATCTGTGAAAGTATATATACTTTATCTGTTTGTTTACCTTATTTTTTAAAAATTTTTTTTAATGGTCATTTTTGAGAGAGAGAGAGACAGAGCGTGAGTGGGGGAGGGATAGAGAGAGAAGGAGACACAGAATCCAAAGCAGACTCCAGGCTCTGAGCTGTCAGCTGAGAGCCCAATGCAGGGCTCGAACCCACCAACCGTGAGATCATGACCTGAGCTGAAGTCAGACACTTAACTGACTGAGCCACCCAGGTGCCCCTGTTTAAAACTTCTTAAACAAGGGTTTGAGCTTTGAAAATCACTTTGCTGTTTTTTTTCCCACTTAAATACGCAAACACCTTCACATTCGCTACTTCCTTTGCTCTCGCGTCTCTCTCAGGAAGGTATTGTCCCCAGTTTGCAGATGAGACTGGTACTGATGCCACATAGCTGCTGAGTGGTTGCACTGAGATTAAAACTTGATCTGCATACTCAAAATCCAGTGCTGTGTTCAGTACTCCAACACACCCAAATTTATCCGACCAAGGAACACTTTTTAAAATGTAATGCAATTAAGGATGAAATACCATCAGTAGCTCATTAAGATTTAAATGTTTAACATACGGTAACATTGAGTAATATCATAAATTGTTGGAATTTCAGGACAAAATACAGAAAACAGACTGATGGTTACAGAATAGGTAACATACATGATTGCAACAATTAGCGGAAAGTAAATGCTGCCTGTCCTTCCACATAGCTCTTTGAGATTTGATCACCCCTTTGTTTGTTTTGAAGTTTCAAAAACACATTAGCCAGGGTTCCTTATATTGCAGGGAGCAATAGAACACCCAAATTATTGATCAATCGTATTGATTATCATTGGTGTGTAATTGAACACTACTAGTGATTCCAGAATAGTCACACACATTAAAGATGGTTAGGAATCCACTCAGTCCTCCCATGCCAAAACGTCCATAACACTTCCATATTCTATCCTCAAAGGCAGGCTGTTGGATACTAGTTTAAAACAATTTATATAAAAAAAATAATTTATAAAAAAAAAAACCATACACTGACATCTCACGAAAGAGCTGTCATCCATGGAACAGATTTGGGGAAATGAGAGTGTGTACCTTCCTTCTTTCCCTTTAGTACTAATCCTAGACACTGCTGTTTGCTTTCTGCTCATCTCATGCCCTCACTTCTTCAGGGATAAGTAAGAAAATGTTGAGTCTACATTAATCCTCTATTTGAGTCCTGTCTAGAAACATATTACATCATCTGAAACAATAGTAACAGCAGCATTATTCTGTTAGGCTAAGACATCACACAGGATCCCAAGGAATTTGGATCAGTCATCCAGCTAATGAAATCAATTGTTCGTAGTTGCGTTAAAAGACAAGTTTTGCAGTTACTGATTCTGATGGTAATGACAAGCAATTTTTTAGAGCAATCATCTACAGAGTGAGAGATAAGTTAGCCAACTACAATGTGAGTGGAGATGTTCCTCCCTCAGATTGGAAGGGAAGAGGACTATGCACATTCTTCCATCAAGGAACACATTCGATTCAAAAATCCCTTTAGGGGTTCTAATGGCAGGATCTTTTCTTCTGTCAAAGTCTTTTCATAGAGATTTCTCATAGGAAATCCCTAAACACATTACTGAATCCATTTCTATATCTCAAGCTTTTGTGATGACATTTTTCTCTTTGTTTTCTTCTTACTTTTTTCTTTGTAGACCTGGCCAGAGGACCGTGGATGACTTAGAGATTATCTATGAAGAGCTCATTCACATTAAGGCCTTATCCCATCTTTCTACAACAGTAGGTCGTCTCCTTGTTGAGCATGCTCGGGAAGGGGAGGTGTTGAATGCACTGTTAGCAATGAAGGAGTGTATTTTGGCATGGGGGTGGTGGTGAAGGAATGCCTGAATTCTTCATAAATCATGCCTACTCTCTCTCATGAGACATAAAGGAAGTTACACTCAAGAATAGTCCCCAAATGGGATCAAGTGTTACCATGTTGTTAGTAGTTGTTCACGTACCCTAAACCCTGAAGCAGTATGAGTGAGTGGGTAAGACTGGAAAATGTACTTCATTCTTCAAAACCTGAATCTTGGAATCTGTGCACTTTGACAAAAGATCCAGACCTTAAGGGGAACTCTGAGACCCTTCCATGAAATATAGAGGAAGGAGAAAAATCAAGATGGCCTGTCTTGGCCCACAGGGCCGGCTTTGCCCAGGTGTGCTGCCCTATGGAGAAGGAAGCAGAAGGTTCAAGGAAACATTGCCTCAGATATGTTAGGACACGGTAGCAGGGCCCATTAGTGAAAAATGGCCCAATGGCTATGTCTGACTCTGAACTTTTACATGATGAGGTTATTTAGGAAGGCAGTGGACAGAAATTTGGCTCCGAATAGGGACAGAAATACATCCTCCCATAGAAGAAATATAGGAATGTGTTTTCCAGGTAGCACAAGTCTCCTATATGTTAATAATTCAATAATAATAGTAAATAGAAGTTGTTTCAATATTCACAGATCATATTCTGAGGCCCCTCAGCAATGTCTACATACCTGCTTTGCCTATCATTCCCAGCTTACTTGCTGGCATTATGCTACCACATGCATGGTAGCAATGTCTGGTCCTTTCTCTGGGGGCAGAGGTCAGGTCTCTGCCGAGAGCAATGAGGCACTTGCCACAGCTCCAAGCAGAAGGGTTCCAAACCCCTCCCCCTTCAACTCAGATGGAGCTGCCTTCCCATCCTTCTCCTGCTGCACTACTGTGGGTCCAGAAGCTTGCTCACCTACCTACATAGGGCATTCAGGGGTGTAGTCTAGCACAGCCACCCTTCCCACATACCACTGCCCTTGTCATCCTCACTCTGTCCGTGGGAGATGGGGATAGGTCTAGTGCCTGGGCGCCTCAGCTGGAGTGCCCCTGCACTTTGTAGGTATCATGAGCTCATGCTGTAGACAGAAGTGAGGGGAGACTCCTTTTCTCTGCCTGCACTCCAGGTCCCCAGCACGCCCCTGCTGTGACTTGCTCAGCGTGGTGGAATTGAAAGGACTATGGGGAGTCTCCTCTTCTAGCTCAAACCCCAGGTACCCAGGCACTGGGGGAAATTCTGAGGTCACTTTGTTCTTAGGGAATTAGAGCCAAGATTTGCAACCATAATTTAGGATTTTAAAACAATTAGCTATGTAGGAATATAAATCTGCCCGCACATTGAAGTTTCATTTGAATTTTCCAGTGTGTGTGTGGTGATGTAGTATGTGTGATGCAAGGAAGAGCCTCTCATAGCAGCAGGGTCCGATGATATTCCCACCCAAAATGGAAGACTGGCAGAGATATTAGCTAGTTCATACATGTGAAGCCACGTTTTAAATGGTTTCTGGGGAGACTGTTTTGAATGAATTAGCTTATAAGATAGCTTTTGTCAGAGCCTTACGAATCTAGTGGTAGGGGCACCTGGGTGGCTCAGTCAGTTGAGCGTCCGACTTCAGCTTAGGTCATGATCTCACGGTTGATGAGTTTGAGCATCAAGCTGTCAGCCTATCAGTGCAGAGCCTGCTTTGGATCCTCTGTCCCCCTCTCTCTGCCCCTCCCCTGCTTATGCTCTCCCAAAAATAAGTGAATCTAGTGGCAAATTTGGTGAAAGTGGTTCTAGACAAGACTAGCAGCTAGCGAAGTGGGAAATGGCTGTGTGAACAGAAGGGTACATTCAGCACTGCTCAGGAGAACAAGTCCCACCCCACCCCCCAATCTGGCCTTTCCCAATTCTTTCTCTTTTTCTTCTAGGTGAAACGAGAGTTAGCAGGTGTTCTCATTTTTGAGTCTCATGCCAAAGGAGGAACCGTGTGTAAGTAAACGTAATGGGACGTTGTGCCTGGCGAGCTTCTCAAGAGCATATGCCATGGGAACCTGACTGCAAATGCTTTCCTTCTTGGGGGGCCAAGTCAGACCTGGAAGGACATGATGTGGCAGTTCGGTTTCTCGAGCCTCGCGACTATTCCCAGCATGTGCCTGTTATTATGCTGCCCTAGGGTTTTCTGGACCCAGGTTGGTAGCAGTTGCCAGACTGAGTCTCCACTGGCTCCCTGCTGACTCAAGGCAGTATTTAAAGAGGGTGCGGTGAAGTCACTGCTCTTCAGGAAGGACCCTACAAGGACCTTTTCACGCAGCTTCACTTGAATTTGATTTTCAGAGAACAAGTCTGTCTCTCCAGATCCCTAGTTAGAGTGACAAATCGCCCTGCTTGGTTTTCTTCTCTCACTTGCTCTACCAGTTCTGAGCCTGAGAGAAACTCTTTGCCCCAAATACCAATGCAGTGCTAATATATTCTTATCTCTTCAGAACCCAACTTGTTTAGTTCTGTGAGGGCATTTGGAAGCAAGACGTTCCAATTTGATATTAGTGAATGTGAACAGAATCGTTTAAGCCATCCTTTTCCTCAAGTTCTACAAAATCCTTCTTGGTAAACGTGGCTCCTGGTCTACTCAAGGCAGGAAAGGCCGCTTTCTCTAATCTCCCTTGGAGAGTCAGAAGACACCTGAGCATACTAAGGTTCTCAAAGTTCTGCAATAAAGAAAAACATTGTTCCATTTAAACTGACACTTTTTAAATCGAGTGAAACATAAGACGCTTTTTTAAATGGACACCTGTTAACTTTTCAAGAGAGGTTCTTTGGAAAATCTTGTTCTTTCTTCAGACTGTGTTAGTCGAAGAAGCAGGAACATGAATCGTAAAAGCGAAAAAGTGTTATAAAGATTACATTTCAAAATGTTTTACTTCCAGTCATCAATAGTGGTATTTCTAACATGGATATTAATTTTAGGAAGAATTTTTTCTCTTTACATTTTAATGGTTCACTTTAAGATTTTTTATTTTTATCATCACTGATGACTTAACTTCTCATTTATTTTTTTTCATTCAGACTTACTGATTGTTTTCATTTTATTAGAAATATTTAAGTATTTCCAACAAAAAAAATAGAGATTATTACCAGCACCTTTTTTTATCTTCATCAAACACGGACATGATACTATCTTTTCATATTTTCTAAAGAATGAAATTATAGATACAAATGAAGCCCTTTTGTTCCTTCCTTTATCTCATTGTTTTCTTTCCCTCCCCAAGGTAATTCCTACCCTATGTGCAGTGAGTGTTATCACAACTCATTTTTTAGTAACATATAGACACATATCCATAAACAATATGTAGTCCTGATTTGCACGTTTTCAAACTTCACACACTAGCGTGAAGATTACTTTTAAAAACTATTTTCGATAGCGTAATAAGTTTTGATGGACTGTGGGGGAAAGTGTATTTATCGCTTTAAGAAATGGATTCCTGGCACATGGCTCAATAGTAAATCCATACCTTTTAGAGCCTAGCAAGTAGTGTGGTATCTATGTTTCTTTCGTGTTCTATAGAAAAGGAAATACCATTCCACCTGAATAAGTTAGTATTTGCCAGTGACTTTTTTTTTCCTTCTGGAGTAAATGTATAATTCTGGGGACTTAAAAATGATGATTTGATAAGCTGTAATTTATATTGATGTGCTTCTATTCTTGTCATAAGTCTTTTCATCTTTTTGTGTCTAGTGTTTAACCAGGGGGAAGAAGGCACCTCCTGGTACATTATTCTAAAAGGATCAGTGAATGTAGTCATTTATGGCAAGGTATATATATCTTTTTCTTTGTGAAACTTTATTATGCTCCATTTACTAGTGTGGCTCTAAGTATTGGAGTGCTATAATTAAACCTGCAACAACATTGTTACTCGGTGTAGAAAAGACATTACTGCATCTCCAGTCACAGATTATCTAAATTATTATACTCATTCGAGTTGAACTTTCTGGGGCTCATCTCTTTATAGATGTTGTATCAATTTAAAATAAATACATTAAATGTGTACATTTTAGTTAGGCCATAGCCCATATTACTAAATGAAAGAAAAATAAAACATTATAATCTAATTCTGTAACTCTCCTTTGGCATCCCTGGCGCAGTCCATTTATATATACAGTGTTTTGGGTAAAGGGGGTCTTGTAGCATGAGGAGAATGGCTGTCTGCTCAGATTCAGGGATCCTGTTCATCTGAATGTTCTGCTCCCTCCAGGGTGTGGTCTGTACCCTGCATGAGGGGGATGACTTTGGCAAGTTAGCACTAGTGAACGATGCCCCAAGAGCTGCTTCTATCGTCTTGCGAGAAGATAATTGCCATTTCTTAAGAGTGGACAAGGAGGATTTCAACCGGATCCTGAGGGTGAGTCCAAGGCAGTGTGGCTGAGAAGTATCCCATTTTTCCTTTTGACAGACCAGCAAAGATCAGAGTGTGGTATTAACTGAGCGGTACTGTGACTACTGAATGCTCTAGGAACAAAGAGCCTTGGTTCTAAACCTGGTATGTTCAATGTGCTGGTGTGCGTTCTGGGATCCAAGGGTGATATTCCAGTAAAGCTGCCAATATGGCACGTGTGCCACACCAAATAATTGGACGCACCCATACTGGCCCATGAGAATTAAAAAAAAAAAAAAATCTAGGGACTGCCTTGGCCAAATGCCAAAGTCTGAGCCATTTCTCTTTGGAAATTCTAGGCTTGCCCTTTTGTGTCCTTTCCTACCTCACTCCCCAGGTCTTTCTCCATCCTAGACTTTCTTAGTCTCCACCTCCTATGTCTTCCCAAATCTGAAGCTTTCCTGTATTATCACATCCTCTCCTCACTTATTCAGTGATTACATTTTAGTGGGAATTAACGTCACCCATGGTTACTCCAATCAAGCATTTTCAAGTGCTTCATGTCAATTTGATTCATACTAAAGGAATTTCAGACTTTAGCGGGTAGGCGAAGAATAACTGGGGTGACAGAGACGTGAAATTGCACTTAAAGTTGGCTCTGCAGATGGGTCTACTCAAAGCTTGTTCAATAAAGTATTTGTGAGAGTGGGTGAGGTTGAGAAGAGATGGTCCCTGGTCTTCCCACACACACAACCCCTAGAAAGACTGTCTGTGGACTACTGGGGAAGATGACAGTGTCCCGTCAGCCCTGACCTCTCAGGTGGCCTGCAGTCCAGCCTGCCCCAGCTTGAGTTCACTCTGGGAGACTGTTTCCTCTAGGGTCATTTTGCTCTTTTCCTACACAGAGCACACTCTCTTCTCTGTCTCTCCCAGCCTTAGCATCTTTCTCTATCCTACCCTGAAGTTCTAAATGCAGTTACTTAATGATGCTTCACAATGTCATTCTCCGTTCCTTATGTATGAACACCTATTCTCACACGGCCTTAAGCCTTTGCCTTTGGGGACAAGACTCTGACAACAAAGTTTGTCTTAGAAATGTGTTCCCTTAATGCAAAAAAGTTAAATTTAAAATTATACCATTGAATAATACAGGAAAAAAATGCCTCACGGAATTTGACTTGTTATCTCTTTTAAAATGGGGACCAAATGATGAAAAAAAAGTCTGTCAAGATTTTTAATTTAATTGTTCAAGTGACATTGAAATTTAGAGGTAAACTTTAGTAACTCTTTGAAGTTTACCACATGGAGTTTACACTTAGCCAAAAAAAATTCTTGGAAAGAATCAGGTTAGGATCATTATCATTGATACGGTTTATAAAATTATTCAAAATAACTGAAAAATGTTTTTAACACATTTCAAACTGATTTTTTTAATGTTTATTTATTTTTGAGAGAGACAGAGACAGAGCATGAGTGGGGAAGGGGCAGAGAGAGAGGGAGACATAGAATCCGAAGCAGGCTCCAGGCTCTGAGCTGTCAGCACAGAGCCCAACGTGGGGCTCGAACTCATGAACCGTGAGACGAGGACCTGAGCCAAAGTCAGACGCTTAACCATCTGAACCACCCAGGTGCCCCTTGAGCTGATTTTTTAAAAAAATAAACAGAATCTTTTGATGAGAGAGAAAAGGGGCATGCCTATGAAAATGACACACCCTCAGAAGAAAGCCACATATTTTTCTAAGGATAAGTGTACTTGCTCCCCTCTCTTCCCGTTATGCCACCCTCTCTGAAAGGTTTCTCACAGTACAACCACACTCCTCTCTACCCGGTTGTTTTTCTGAATCTGGGGTAAAAGCAGAGTTTTAAAACCATATGCCTCAAACCTCATCTGGTCCTATCTCTGACCATTCCAGCCCTGACTTTGAAAATGACTTAATTTGTAGATGCAACAATTAGCATCACAAGCACCAAATGAGTTTCTGAAGCGTTTGAAATTTTTTTCATTGTCTGAGAAAACAGCAGCATCTGTATGTGGTGTAATTTGTATTTGCAGGACGTTGAGGCGAATACAGTCAGACTTAAAGAACATGACCAAGATGTCTTGGTGCTGGAGAAGGTCCCAGCAGGGAACAGGGCTTCTAATCAAGGAAACTCACAGCCTCAGCAAAAGTAGGTTTGCATCCAACACTGCAATTGCCAGACTATGATTAACCTTTTCACATGGTATCATCATTTCTACAATAGCATGCTCTCCTTTTTTGTGGAAGACGGCAGTGTGTGTGACTTTTTTTCTCTCTATTGACTAATCACACATCTTGTGGAGTATAATGTATCCATTTCTGGCACTGCATTGAGCTCGGTGCTGCCTGGAGTAATTCAGAGGATACTCTTCCCCTACGCTAAGGACACTCTCTGCATACAGTGTTCAACCGTGATAGCTTTGGAACAGAATGCGGCGAGAACAATGGAAACAGGAGTGCCAGGCCACACAGAGGATAGGTAGGCCCGAGGTGATAAGAACCTTTGGTATTTGAATTTCACATGTAGGATTTCTTGAGAACTGTTTTCATCTTGTTATCAGAATGAGCATCTTTGGCAGGAACCCAGACTTCAAATATAAGACCGTCTGTGGATTGCAGTCTAGAAGCATCCATCTGGCCTCATCTGTACTCAATACTGCTAACATCAAAAGGGTGTTCGCTTCTCACTTCTTAGGCTCCCAGGGTGTTTTGTTTTGTTTGTTTGTTTTGAGAGAGTGAGAGAGCAGGGAGGGGGAGAAGGAGAGGGAGAAAGAGAATCGTAAGCAGCCTCCATGCCCAGCACAGAGCCCAGAGCCCAACGCGAGGCTCGATCTCACGACTGTGAGATCACGATCTGAGCCACAATCAAGAGTCAAATGCTTAACTAACTGAGCCACCCAGGCGCCCTTTGGTTCTCTATTTAACTTGAGCCTCTTTCAGTATGCCTATATCCTGTTCCATCTTTTGTTGCAACTTCTTTTTTTTTGTTGTTTATTTATTTATTTATTTTTGATGTTTATTCATTTTGGAGAGAGACAGAGATGGAGCATGAATAAGGGAGGGGCAGAGAGAGAGGGAGACACAGAATCCGAAGCAGACTCCAGGCTCTGAGCTGTCAGCACAGAGCCTGACGTGGGGCTTGAACCCATGAACTTCGAGATTATGACCTGAGCTGAAGTCAGACACTTAACCGCCTAAGCCACCAGGCGTCCCTTTTGTTGCAACTTCTTACATGAGGCTTTTTTCCATCAAATGTACCAACACTTGAATAGTAAGACAGGAGAAAAAGGAAATGTAGCTTTAAGAAATTGTGAAAGATTGCAGAATCTTGTTTTTAAAATAAAGATTAATTTTCAATCTTAGAATAACAAAAACACCAATCCTGTAGCCAAAGAAGTGTCACCAAATAATCTGTTGATAAAGAATGCATCCCAAGTAATTTTCCTTTGTTTGCAACACAAATGGGGTGTTCCCTTTAATCAGGCCACTCACGGTAACTGATGAATTTTTATTGTTTAGACTCAAAGCCCAAAGCTCAGACATTTTCATCTGGATGAATCAACGTATTTTCAAAGAAGGTGGGAAGAAATAGAATATTATTGAGTAGCCATAATATAGTTTGCGTGTTGTATCTAATCCTGACTACACACTCCTTTTTACCCATGGAAAAAGCAGGCTCAGTGAAGCCAGCTACTTGCCCAGGATTACAAAGCTTGTAATGGTAAAGCTGGCAGCAATTGCAGCTGACAACTTCAGTGCTTTTCTTCCTTCAGCCATGAAGCTTGCTATGGCAATATACAGTATGTAAATACTGTATCCTCACCACTATCATGTAAACACTGCAAACCAATATATTTCAAAAGGGCTGACATGAAACAGACCGTATAAAAAACTGTTCTTTCACTTCCAAATCTGTAAACTGCCATCCAGAATTCTTCATGTTTTTTTTTTTTTTTCCGCTGCTACCCATTCTTGAAAATGTTCTCTCATGAATGTTTTCAACAGTTATCCGTTCAGCCCATGGAAGACGAGAATGAAGATATTTTTAATGCGAAGGTTAGGTCCCTCCCCACTGATTTTCTTTAGTGTGCTTAAATATATCTGGAGCATTTTACAGTGTAGATCTGCATTCTTTAATAATGCCTCAGATGTCTCAGGAAAATTTTGCCACCTGAAAAAGTAAGCCTTGAAAATTCTCCTTAACCTTGAAACATTTGACCAAGAAGTCCCCCGGAGGCCCCGCTTCTTTCACCTCTTCATACCATGGGGGAATGATCAAAAGCGTTTGCTTGTTACAACATAGTCCATTCAGAGCGCCTTCCAAATATAGATTTTCTTATGAAATCAAACTAAAGGGAACAGAAGAGGAGAAGCCCATGTATTCAGTTTATTTTAGGCCTGGATCTGATTTCCGTTACATCTCCTTTTCTGTGTTCTGTAGACCGATCCAGATTTCTTATATAATTCAAAAACGTGTGCATGTTCACAGCACACCCTTTAAGAAATATCCGTCAGCACAAAATAATGCGCTGGGCAAGATCAGCTCCCTGAAGAGGAAAAAGTCATTCTCTCGAGGGGTCTCTTTCCATGTCGGGCTTTCTCTTGCCAGACCAGAGTTAAAGGGGGCATGGCACCATGTAAGTGAATTTTGGCCTGATGTTCTGGATAACTTTGACAATATGCCAACAACGATGTCTGTGGGTAGACTTAAAATTCAGGAACAGGGGCGCCTGGGTGGCTCAGTCGGTTAAGCGTCCGACTTCAGCTCAGGTCGCGATCTCGCGGTCCGTGAGTTCGAGCCCCGCGTCGGGCTCTGGGCTGATGGCTCAGAGCCTGGAGCCTGCTTCCGATTCTGTGTCTCCCTCTCTCTCTGCCTCTCCCCCATTCGTGCTCTGTCTCTCTCTGTCTCAAAAATAAATAAAGGTTAAAAAAAATTTTTTTTTTTAAATTCAGGAACATATAGGGCCTCCATCTTTTCAGAAATCATCCCTTTTGAACTCAAAGAGGGTCATCACATTGGTGCCAATTGTAATGTTATTTTTCTTTTCTTTTTTTTTTTTTAAGTGTTTATTTATTTTTGAGAGAGAGAGGGAGACAGAGGCTCCAAAACGGGCTCTGCGCTGACAGCAGTGAGCCTGATGCAAGGATTGAACTCACAAACTGTGAGATCATGACCTGAGCCAAAGTTGGACGCTCAACCAACTGAGCCACCCAGTGCCCCATAATGTTATTTTTCTGATTAACTTTTCCCCTGAGAAATCCAGAACAGTTTTTCATGTATACATTTTAAATTTTCAAAGCTGCCTGACTGCCCAAGCCACTCAACTCTGAGTGTGATATTAAAACATCAATATCAAGACAGTGTTTCTCATGCTGAATAAACTATCTCAGGCTCTCAAACATTTACCATTTTGGTTATCTTCTGCTGTGTGGTTATGTGATTCTAATAGGAAAGAGAGAATTTAAAGGGACTGCTCCTGCTTTAGTTACTGCGTTGCTTTTTCCTTAGACTGTCAACCACCCAATTGCTCAGGTCCATCCTGTTTGCAGAAAGATAGTCTCTTTTAGGTTCTCCTCCCCTCCATCCTTTGTCGTTGTTGTTCTAGGTGCAGATAGAAGTGTCCTCATTTCCAGACTTAGCATTAGGAACAGATTTTTCTGTCACAGGCTTAAAAGCCCACAGCTTGGATAATGTAATCAATTTGGGCTTCTTTTTAACTTGGACTAGAATAGCTCCTTCATGAAATAAACTGAAAAAAGCCGTGCTGTCTGGGATTCAAGTCCCTCAGTTAAACAGAGGTCAAGCAGAGGGTGTCTGGCAGTGTCCAGCCTGAAACAAAGCAATAATATGGTGTTTCAGCCAAGCCCAGGGCTACAAATTCACAGATGGCTACATCTGGCCAGAAGCTCCCTGGCCCTTTCTCTTCAGAGTTCCGTGACCTAAGAATATCAACACCTGCACTGCCCTCTGTGGAGCTGAGGAGGGAGAGGATGGGCTAAGGCAGCCACAGCAGCTGTACCACTAGAGGGAGCCCTTGGTAGCAAAAGCAAGATCTCCTGGTGTCTGAGACTGACGAGGTGAGCAGAGATGTCGCTTCTCTCTAAGGAGGTGTTAGGAAATCTGGTTTGCCCCCTCGGTCTTCATTCTTTGTGGCCAGACATAAATACTCTAGCTAGGGATGTCCGAACCAAGAACACCAGAATGTTAAGCCAACCTGGCAGAGTTAAACTTCTGAGGAGGGAACACATTTCAAACTGAAATAAATACCCATCATGTAACCAGCCAGAAAGCTTACAGCCTGCTAGCAACGACTGCCCAGTGCCATGCCAAATACAAGTCACTGGTGTTCTGTGTAATGTATTTATCATCTTATTTAAATAAAACTTGTTTTCAGACACAAACAAGTTCCTTTTCAGAATGAGCTCCAGGTACCTAGACATACCCTCTGCCCCAAGCGTCTTGGGGCACAGACAGAGCCGGGCCACAAGACACACGCTTGTGCTCCGAAGCCAGACGAGGCTCACAGCAGAGATCTGGCACTTACTAACTCTGTGACCATAGGCCTGCTGCCTCCCCTTGCCCAGCAGATTCTCCATCTGCAGAATGAAGATAACATTTAACTGGCAGGAATAAGCAATGACGACATTGTTCAGTGCCCACCTAGCTGTTTGGGGCGTAGGAAATACTCAACAGATGCTGATGCCCTCTCCAGCCCGATTCCTTATTAATGTGGTCAGTGCCACCCATCTTCCAGCTTGCCTAGTGAGTACTATCCAAGGATCAGGTATTTCAGGAATTATTGAATGAACTCAGCGGTTTTTTCCATTTAAGTGTTCAAGGCCATTATCGATATACCCTCTCCTTTCCTCAAATAGCCATTGCCTATGAGAGGTAAAACCCTTGTCTTTTGCCTTATTTATTTTGAGAAAGGAGTGATATTTGTGAGGTTAAAATAGATCTTTTTTTTTTTCCTATTCCCCCTTTCTTCCTCTAGGCTCCAAAGTCAGGTTTCCTCAAAGATTTAACTCTTCAGCTTCTTTTTGGTCCTGAGTGCACACACACACTAGCATGCACACATAGAATAGTCTTAACTAATGGTCACCTTACCATCCGGGTAGAGTCCATTTGCTACTCATTCAATACCAGAGTTGTTTCACTCAGTCTCTGTTCTCACATGCATGGGGCTATATGTTGGATTGCTTCTTCTTTACTCCCTCAGGCAGGAGGTTAAGACCTTGAGGATTAATACATTAGAGATGTTCTTGGAATCTAAGCACACTTCCTCCAAGGTCTCAAACAGGCAAGGAAAGAGTGTTGGTGAGGAGACAAAGAAATCTGAGTCCTCCTGGAGCCGAATCATACCACTGCTTTCTGAACATTTGTTTTCATTGTTGTTTTTCTTCCCATCATTTTGCTTTATGTGAAATTCCAAGCAGAAAAGCAAAGTCTGAGTTTTAGCATAGGAGTGCCCAGATCACCTTAATGTATTTTGCCTGTGGTTTCATTCACTGCTTTGTTACCATCTTCGATATGACTTTGAAATAGCCCACATTCAGTTTAAAAAATAAATCCTGTCCTGTTGGTTGATGAAACCCACGGATGGATCTTCTGAAATAATGACTAGCACACCCTACCCCCAAATAATATACATTTTACGTTGAAATAAATCTATGGATTTTCTAGTGTTGATTTATTTCCTATCCAGATGCTACTGGAGTTTGTTTGCTCAGTGGCGTTTGGGGTTTTGTTTTCCTTTCTCTTGTTTTATTCTTAGCTGTGTTTCCAAAGCACACACCAGTGTACAGTTGGGAGAGACAGAGCATTCCAGAAATAGGCAGGGGAATCCAATGTGGGACCGAGATTGTGCTACAAATAACCCATATATGGGTAACCTAGTTTACTGTCACTTGCCCTCGCCAGCTCCCCCTGCCTGACCCGAACTGCCCTGTGATTTACATGTTCCTTTCCATTCCCCTTGGAGCAAGGCTGAAGCTTCTCAGTTCCCAGCCTGCTAGAGCCGCTCTCCAAGTTTACTTCAGTTCCATGTAGGGAAAAAAGAATAACGTTTTAGTAACTACTTCAATTTGTGAAGGGTTTTTTCATCGTCTTCCTGTGTGGCTTTGGCAAGGTACATGGTCTCTCTTACCATAAGGAGAATGTGAGCCATAAGTTAAGTCACAATGGTTCTCTGGGACTCAAACAAGGAATAAGTAAACGAAAACAAAACAGAAGACACACAAAAAACTTAGATATGTGAAAAGTCATTCATTAATGATTTGCCCACTTTTGAAAAACTGATGATGTTTTTATTTCTTATCCAGGTATACTGTGATGTCAGGAACACCTGAAAAAATTTTAGAGCATTTTCTAGAAACAATACGCCTTGAGCCAGCTTTAAATGAAGCAACAGGTAAACACCGAGAACAGTTTTGTGTGTCCATTAAATCCATGCAGAGCACTGTAAAAACAAACAAACAAAAAAGATAACAACAACAACAAAAATCCTGAATTCATTCGCAGTATGTGTATCCAAACAGTTTTAGAGGAGAGTTATGTGTATTAACATTAGAAGAGCATTCCTGCGTGGCTGAGTCAGGGAACAATCTTTCGGACCCTCCTCTGCCTGCTCAAATTCTGTCTGTCCTTTGTAGATGGCTCAGTCTTATACATATTAAGAATAGACTTTCATAGACATCCATTAGTTAATAACTCAAATCCTATCTATTTCCATAAGGAATTTGAAGCTGTCTACCTAAAAGGCACAACCTTGTTCCAGCTGAGAGTTAAATGATTCTGTCTGTGGTTGTAGATTCTTAGGCTTGGACCCTGGGCTGCCCCCTGTTAGTCTCCCAGCACCTGTTAGTCTCCCAGGGCTGTCATAACAAAGTACCACAAACTAGATGGCTTAAACAATAGAAATTTATTGTCTGACAGTGCTGGAGACTACAAGTCCAAGATCAAGGTGACAGCACATTGGCTCCTTCTGAGAGCTGTGAGGGAGAGTCTGTTCCATGCCACTCTCCTAGCTTCTGGTGGTTTGCCAGCGATCCTTGGCATTCCTTGTTTCGTAGATGCATATTGAATTAGGGCCCACACTAATGACCTCCTCTTAACTACATCTGCAAAGACCCTATTTCCAAATAAGGTCACATCCTTAGGTATTGAGGGTTAGGACTTCAACCTGCCTTTTTGGGGGGACAAAATTCAACTCATAATACCACCTTACAGTGAAACAATCCTGTTGACTAAGACACAGAGATTCGAGGATGAATGAGATGAATCTCACCACTGAACCTGAGTGTTAAGAGTTATGATATCGTTCTCCATTTTGGTTACCATCTTGTACATGACTTTGGAACAACCCATATTCAAGTTTAAAAAAAAAAAATCCTGTCTTACTGGCCTGTCTCAGAATAATAGGTTAATATTTTAAGCATATTAAGCCCAAAGAAGAACATTTATCACTAAAAGAAACTCAAAGATTTATCTCAAATATTTAGTAATAATTCAAAGCCCAGTTCCATCACTTTTGCAATATACTCAAGGTAAAGTCATCATTATTATTATATATCTCCTAAAAGTATTTTGCCACTGATTTACTTCTTATTTTATCTCTTCATTCCAGCTTCTAATTTTATAAATAGATTATCTGAGATTTACTTTCTCGTGTAGCAAATTAATTGGGGAGTAGTGGATATAAAAGCCAGGATCTCTGACTCTAGGGCACTCATTTTCTGTTCAATATCTGTTGAGTGTCTTATTGGGCAGAGACAAGGCTGGATGCTTTGAACTGGGCAAGGTGAAGAAAAAAGTCACCCTCCTGTCCTCAGGAAGTTTATAACCTGCTAGAGGACATAAAGGAATCTGCAAATAACTTGAACATAAGACAGAATGTGGCCAGTGCTTCAGGAGGAGACTAGCTGAGGGTACCTGAGGCAAAGTGTCATGGAGAATATATAGCCTTGAAGTGGCCCTGCAGGAAGGCTGGAGGTTAGTGACTAGAGACTGGGAACAAAGCCTTCCGTACCGAAGAACATTAGTGCTGACCTAGAAATGGGCAAGGAGCATCAAGCGGTCTGGTTCTGCCAGACTATCATATACATAAGTAGGAGGAAGAGGGCAAGGTCTAAGAATAAGGTCTAAGATCTTACAGGGTCTTAAATACAAAGATAAGCATTGGGGAATGGTCGAAGATGTCTGAGCAAGAGTGTGGTAAAACCTTTTTTTTTTTTTTTTTTTTTTTTTTTTTTGAGAAAGGAAACCCTCAATGGACCCATTAGATGGGGAATCCTTGCTTCTAGGGGGCATATCTAACCCCAAATAAACCACATTTCTAGAACCTGAGGTCAGGAAAAATATAACAGATCCCCCCCTACCCCCGATTAAGTATTTGCCCAGAATGTGTGATTACCTGGTACAAGAAACAGCATATTCTATAAAGTAAATATTGACTGAAAAGGAGGATTCTGGTACATTAGAGACTATGGCATCTAAGGAAAGATCTGTAAGATCTTTACTACCCATGAAGAACAAATATATCCTTTCTTTTAAAGTCACCTCTAAGAGGGGTGGGGACTAGAGTATTGCTTTCTAAAAATTGAAGCCTAGAAATCAGTGCATTTTGTGGCTGGCATGTAGAATGTGATTCCTGACCCTTTCATTTTTGTTGTTAGAACTAGGTTAACATCAAAATTTAATATCAAACTTCATTCTCTGCTGGCTTTTTGGATTCTTTCTCACAAGTATAATGTTCATGGCTTGGAGATAAAGAATAAATCAGTGTCTTTCTCATAATCAAAAATATGAATGTGCCATAGTCGTCCTAAAAGTAACGGCAGTAGGCCCTTGAAACACAGATAAAGTAGAGGGAAAGACCTTGGCATTTATGGGTTTATAATACAGTGAGAAATGTCAGAGTTGACAGCAAAACTGGTTTTCACCATAGAAATAAACACTCCTGGGTCTGACAGTACATTCTCTTAATCTACCGAAACATCTATTTTCTACCTAAGACCTATTAGTTTCCTAAACTTTTTATTTCTGTGACCAGCATAATCATTGAGTGACTTGAGAAATTATTTTCTAGCAGGAAATGATTTTTTAAAATCAGTCGTCAAGAGTTCATGCCTATGAGTAGAGAACAAGAAAGCCACAGTAAAATATGGGTGCTGGGTTGTTACCTTGCTAGGTGACCAGCTCACCAACCTTGGAGTCCCCAACTCAAATCTCTGCTTTAGCAAAATTTAAACTCCCGTGCAGCCTAGTCCTTCTGAGAGCCTTATAAACAAGCATTACTCCCCTGTCCTCAGAGAATATCTAAAATGTCTAAAGGCGAGCCTAGATGTGAAACTTAGACAAGCCAGATTCCTTTTGTACTTAAGGGGAGAAGTCCCATGCAGCTAGTCTGGTGTCTGCTCTTCTTCCTCTCTGGGACTGAATAATAGGACTGAAATAGCTGGCAATGCCAACTGACAACCGCGGAGGATTACACTCATCACTTATATGTAAATGAGTATAATGGCATTATGTGACCTGATAGAGGTGTTAGCTGACGCTACAGTGGTGATCCTATTGTCATATGTAAATGTATCAAATCAACACGTCATATACCTTAAACTTACACAGCGTTACCTGTCAATTATATCTCTTTTGTTAAAATATTATTTAAAACATAGACATTGGAAATCTAATGTATTCAGTTAAAATTTTCACATCTCTTACCATTTTCTATATGAAGAGTCTCACCAACCCCAGCCAGTATAGTTCGTTTCTTAATCAGAATCCACATAGCATCTCAGATAGCAAGTTTCAGCAAGCGTACTTCTAAACACCTGCCTTCCCCTGCTCTCCCAACAACGCTGGCTGGATGCTGCTGTCTTTGCAATGAGGAACCAGCACTGAATTCAAAATGAAGCTTCTCTTTGGGACTTACCTATTTCCCTACCCATCCCCCTGCTCACCTACTGACAAAATAGCTTCAAATATAGGACAGCCACCATCTAACTGTACTAGAGAGCTTTCATTTTGCTTCAGTTACTGCTCAGAGCGTTTATCTTGTCCTTTCTTTTCTTCTTTTGTTTCTCTCACCAACTTTCTGTTCTGATCACCTCCTTCTAGAAATCCGTTGCCTCCGATCTTTCATTGCTCCCTCTGGAAACTGGGTGATAAAGATACAAAGGAAAACGGATGTTGACAAAAGACATATGGTGTCACGTAGACAAAGAAATGACCGTGTCTTAATCCTGCATGCATGGATGCCCATGGGTGGCTCTTTAATTACATGTATTTTTTTATATATACATTGTGGCTAAGGTGACCAGTGCTGTTTGTAAAGGCAGTCTCTTTTAAAAAATTCTATACTTTTTGTTCACTCTCCTAAGAAATTGAGTTTTGACCTCAAGCCTGTCAACATTATTATTTTTTTTAAATAATTTTCTTAATGTTTATTTATTTTTGATAGACAGAGAGAGACAGAGCACAAGTGGGGGAGGGGCAGAGAGAGAGGGAGACACAGAATCTGAAGCAGACTCCAGGCTCTGAGCTGTCAGCACAGTGCCCGACGCGGGGGCTCAAACTCACAGACTGTGAGATCATGACTGAGCCAAAGTCGGACGCTTAACCGACTGAGCCACCCAGGTGCCCCAACATTATCTTTTATATGCAGCATCTCTATGTACAGTAAAACCACAATCCCCCAAGCCAATGTATAAGAACCATTGACATTGACCAAGAACAGATAAACAGACACTCTTGCTTTCCTAAGGATTTCTGCAAAAACCTAATTTCTTTTTCTGCTTTCCTTTTTTCCCCCTGCAGATTCCATTTTAAATGACTTTGTTATGATGCACTGTGTTTTCATGCCAAATACCCAGCTTTGCCCAGCCCTGGTGGCCCAATATCCTTTTGTTGTGAAAAACCTCTGTTCGCTTGAAGACACTGCACGTGTATATGGTCATTATCTCATTTCATTCTCTGAAGGTAAGTCATGACCCGGGCAGGGTCATGTGTCCACCTTTGTCAAACTCTGAAATGCCCGCAGTTTTCCCCCGCCGTAGGCTCCAGCCCTCTCTAGCATGGTTTTGTTGTGCCGTGTTTCAGGATTTCCTCCCCATTACCTGTGTAGGGGAATGTGAGCCGAGTTACCTCAGGAAGGTGATACATACCTGGGAGGTAACCTAAAGAAAGTTATGGAGAAGAGTGTTATTAGAGAGTATTAGTAGGGACAGTGCCTTAACCTTGGAGGCAGACTTTGTGCCTCTGCAGGATACCTGGCAGCATGGCCCGGGGCCTGCCTGTGTTCTTCCTCTAAGCGCCAGTATTAATCCTTTTGCACATAAATACAGGTTATCATCATGGGGTAGCTTTTCCTTCACATCTGTCCTAGTCCATGTTCTCCTCTAGATACAAAATGTATTCCTTCACTGTATTGTTATTACTACCACATTGCCTTAAGTCACACAAACCTTGGCATTCTGATGGCAGTTCCCCTAGGCAGCTTGAGCACTGAGTTTGTTTGGGGGCAGCTTTTTAATAGTCTGCTGAATTGACCATTTGGTACACGGTTTCTGGCACAGAGACAGCATTCAGAAAATTAAGTCGAACTTAAATAAAAATGGTGAATGCTATGGAGTTATACCCTCAACTTTGGGGGTCATGTGAAAGTATATTTTCCAACTCTACTTTCTTTTCAAAGGAACAAAAATTTAGACCCCAAAACACTTTGGCTTATTGAGTAGTTAAATATATTGAAGGAGGAATGGCTTTCTTTTTTCCGAGCAATCCAATCAATGTTGCATGTTTTTCTTTTTCAGAATTATAATTGCCCTACCTGATTCTCATTTCCTTGTTCACTCATAATTCTCTTTGAAGTCAACAGAATGTGTGAGGATGGGAGATTTGAGTTGAATGTGTTATTCAGAAGAAGCTGCAAGAGTGAGATTTGGGTGTTTATTTGCCTGGAAACTATCTTTCCAAGTAATGACAGCTTAATGAGACTTACATACATTATATATTCTTTCTGGCTTATATTTGGTTTTTCTCAAGTTAACACATTCAGGATCTGTCTGTGCTCTTTTAACAACATACATAATAATTGTTATGAGACCTTTGAGACTTTTTGGAAGAAAAAATAAAAACCACCATTGAATTCAGACTTATTTTTTCCCAAGAGTTAGAATGTTGATAAGATTAAGGCAAACAAAATGCAAAGAAGAGCGAGACAGTATATGGGCCATGTCATATTATCTTTACAACTCAAAACCCCAAACACCAGGCTTCTATTTTTTTTTGCAAATTCTTATTTCTTCATTTTTTAGCTTGTTCCCCTTTAGAGTTGATTGAGAACATTCATAGCACTGATCTCTGTTTTTAAAACAGAAGCTCCCAGAGTGAAAGTCCATACTATGTCCAGGTAGGGAGGTGTGTGGAAAAGGGTACTGGGTGGAGGAGAGGAAGTCACAGAAGTGAACAGTAGAATCAGGGGAGGCCTGTGATATCCAATCCTGATTCTTTTCTCTGTAGACGGAGGGAATCCAGGATGGCTGGGTGTCACCTAAACTACCTAGTGCCCTCAGATCACCTCTTTCACTCTTGGTCCTATGAGAACTTAGATTCTCTTCATTGTTCTATTTTGAATCAACTCTCTGTCAGGCTAATAGCATTGATCCATATTATACTACTTTGTCCTTATAGGAGTCGGTTGGGTTAATATTAGCTTTATTTTACAAATGAGAATTCCAGGACTCAAAAACAGTAGAGTGACATGCCCAAGGCAAGTGGCAGAGCCATGATTCATCGAGGCCTTAGGATTTCAAGCCTGAAGCGTGTCACTGTTTTTCTTCACAGATTATTTATTTAAGAGTTTATCCTAGGGGCGCCTGGGTGGCGCAGTCGGTTAAGCGTCCGACTTCAGCCAGGTCACGATCTCGCGGTCCGTGAGTTCGAGCCCCGCGTCGGGCTCTGGGCTGATGGCTCGGAGCCTGGAGCCTGTTTCCGATTCTGTGTCTCCCTCTCTCTCTGCCCCTCCCCCGTTCATGCTCTGTCTCTCTCTGTCCCAAAAATAAATAAAAACGTTGAAAAAAAAAAAATTAAAAAAAAAAAAAAAAAAAGAGTTTATCCTTCAGGGGCACCTGGGTGGCTCAGTCAGTTAAGCATCCAACTCTTGATTTCCACTCAGGTTATGATCTCATGGTTCGTGGGATGGAGCCCCCATTGGGCTCTGCGCTGACAGCATGGAACCTCCTTGAGATTCTCTCTCCCTCTCTCTCTGCCCCTCCCCTGCTCATGCACAGATATGCATGCACTCTCTCTCTCTATCTCAAAATAAGTAAATAAACTTTTTTAAAAAGTTTATCCTATGGAGTTTAACAACATTTCTTTACAATGTATTGCATGATACATGTTTATCTGTTTCAGGTGGCTCAAAGCAACGTAGATATAATTTGGGGAAGCCAAATAAATCAAGCATTCAATAGAACTTTTTGCAATCATGGAAGTTTCCTATTTCTGGGCTAGACCAGTATCTACTAGCCTTGAAATTAGCGACTATTACTGAGGAACTGAATTTATAATTTTACCTAATTTTCATTCATTTAAATTTAAATAGCTATATGTGGCTTATGGCTACCGTGTTGGACAGCATAAGTCTCGTCCTTAGATCTTGGGGACAAGAGCCTCAAATAAGAATTGCTGTTCTGTAACACCTAGGGAGGGCATCCTGGGGACACCAGGGGCTCACCCTGCTGCAGGCAAGCAAACAGAAAAGGCTTACTCCCTGAAGATCATGCAAGTGTTTCTATATTATGCTGAGGACTCGATTTTTAGTGCCTTTTCCTCCGGGGACATGTTATATGGGCTTCTTATATAACCTATATTTTTTGGTCATTAGTAACATAAACCAATGGTGACTATCTTTTTTTTTTTTTTTTTAATGTTTATTTTTGAGAGACAGAGAGAGTGTGAGCAGGGGAGGAGCAGAAAGAGAGGGAGAACCAGGATCTAGAGTAGGCTCCAGGCTCCAAGCTGTCAGCACAGAGCCCAATACAGGGCTTGGACCCACAAACTGCGAGATCATGACCTGAGGTGAAGCAGACCCTTAACCAACCAACCCACCCAGGTATCCCCTAATGGTGACTATCTTAAGGAATATAGGAATTCATCAGAAGAATATGGGGTAACTCAGAAAATAGAAGGAATCCTTGAGGAGCACCAGCTTTCAAAAGGGGCCTCAGAAGCAACAAGTAGAGACCCTGCTATTGGGGCAAATCTGCTGCAAGCATCCTAGGCCCTCACCTCATTCCCACATCCCAAGGAAGGAGGGTCTAGTGGCCTAGCTTGGGTAGCTGCTGACATATTGGCCAAAGGAAGGCAAAGCTCTTTATAGGCCATTCCCCAGAGATGGCCTGTAAAGAAAAACAGAGAGAGTGGAGAAATACGTGGCAAAACAGAGAAAACAACAAATACACATAAACTGCTTACTGCCTTGTGCACAAGTGACAGGAGAAATAATGTAAAACTGAGCAAGTGGGTTAACGCCCATATTGTTGACATGAGATAAGGGATAGCGAAATCCTTAACCCCGTTCCATTAAAGCACTCACATTCAAGTGAGTTGCTTTGGCTCAGTGTTTTCAAAGTACTTAATATCTGTGACTGTGCCTAGCAGCCCTGTGAAGAAGTCAGTATTTTCACTGCGCTTTTTCCAAATCAATAAACTAGGATAATGAAAAATTATGATTTGCTCAGAGAAAAGTAATTACTAGTACAGAAAAGATTTGAGCCCTGAGCCACTGACACCTATTTCTGTCCTTAATCCACATTGTATGTCACCTCCAATTTTGCTTTTAGCACAAAGGAAGATGGTAGAACTCTGTTTAACATTAATATTTCAGGCCTTTTATGTGCTAATGAGAGAAAATCTCTATTCATTAGCTATGCTTGGAACACGATTTCACCGGATGAATACAAGTGCTTTCTAATGAGTTTTTAAAATTATATTTGTTCAGTTTCTGTACTTTTCATCTTTAGTTTCTTTAATCTTTTTAAAATTTGCACTTAAAATTCAGTTCAATTTTCCACTGGTCTTTCAAAAGAAAAGTCAAGCCACCTATAACCCTATCAGGTATTCCTATTGTTAATATTTTGGTATGTATCCTTCCAGTCTTTTTTCTTTACATGTAGATACATATTTTTGAATATAACAATAGGATCTGACTGTAAGTAATTTTGTCTGCTTTGTCACTAGAAAATATTTTATGAATATCTTTCTCTGCCATCAACTACTTTTCCACACTATTTTCTAAATATAGATGTCTTATATAAGTGAGATCATGTTGTATATGCTTTTTTGTAATATGTTCTTTCTCATATATATACATATATATACGTATGTATATACATATATATGTAAGCATATATGTATATATGCTTTTTTGTAATATGTTCTTTCTCATATATATACATATATATACGTATATACGTGTGTATATATATATATATATGAAACTATACCTTTTTTCAGTTAATTCCATAGATACTTACTAAACACAATATGTCATATAGTGCTGGGCAACAGAGTGACACAGATACATGAGAAAAACATGATATCATTTTTATTGATTCACAGTATTAAATGATAGATATATCATAATTTATTTTATTAGTTTCCTCCTATTGTATATTTAGATTTTTTCCACATTTTTTGCCTATAACAAACACAAAAGGATGAATCAACATCCTCACAGCTAAATCTTTGCCCACTTATACAATCATTTACTTTAAAAGGCAAAGGCAAGGAATATGTAATATTTTAATGCTTTTGATATTTATTACTGCACTGTTCCCCTGTTGTCTTAATTTTGTGTTTTATGATTAAACTATCATATTTTTATTTGCACAAATGCATGCAGGCCTTCAGTTCAGTAAGTGATCACAACTAAGTTAATATTATTTTGAATTTTAATAACTACATCCTTGATTCGGAGCATTTTTTAAAATTTTTTATTTTTTTTTTAATGTTTACTTATTTTAGAGAGAGAGAGAGAGAGACAGAGCACAAGTGCAGGAGGGGCAGAGAGAGGGAGACACAGAATCCGAAGCAGACTCCAGGCTCTGAGCTGTCAGCACAGACCCCGACACGGGGCTCAAACTCACAAACCATGAGATCATGACCTGAGCCGAAGTTGGACGCTTAACCAATTGAGTCACCCAGGCGCCCCCTGATTTGGAGCATTTTTACATCATTTACTTTATCTTCCCAAAACCCAGCCCCCACTTGTGAGGCTTCAAAAGGACTGGTATGATACTTACTTCCTTTTACATGTAGGAGAAATCAAGGCACATGGAGTCAAGTGAGCCAGAATTCCACGTATACTGGCAAATATTTGGAGAAACTCTATGTGCCACTAATATAATTCTAGTTGCACTAGACATTGTAGTTGCCATCAGGGTCGTCTCAGTGGGTTGACTGGCTTTGGCCGTGATTGGCTCTCCGATTGCATGTCCAAAGTAGACTGAGCCAATGAGAGTCAAAGAGAGGCTTCCTGAGGCTTCTCAGGAAAAAGTTTTCTCAGTATTTAAGAAAGAGAGCAGGAAGCCTGTAGCTCCAATTACCAGTGACCACCTTGCCTTCGTACAATGACGAGGGGGAAGAGTCCTATGACAAAGCTGACATGCATGGAGACTCAGGAAGAAAATGGGTCTGCGATGGCACCTTTGCACTGGTACCAATCCTGGAGCTAACCTACTGAAGATTCTTTATGTCAGCAAATACAGGTCTTTGTCATTCAGAACAGATTGTTACTACAGCTGAAAGAATCTTAAGTGATCAATGGCTTATATTTAAATTTATAAGAATGTAAATACAGCAATAATTTTGGTCAAATTTTTTTTCTTAGTATCCTAATTTCTTTTCGCTTAGTATTCAACACAAATTCTGTGCTTTGGGCATGGAAATAATTCATTTCATTTCTTGAGTTAAAGAGAAAAAATAGAATGCGGATTTGCCGCTAAGTTTCAGCTAAAACTACCTTCATATACCTCTGTGTATCTCTTACACAGAGACAAAGCAAACACAACACCTTCCTTTACTGAAAGGAAGGGCCTCCATCATTTATTTCTCCGTAAAACTGTCCTAGGATGTTCTCTTTATAAGTTCACTTGTATTCCCTAGGAGGAACTTTTATCAAAAATTGCTTTTCTTATTTTTTTAATGTTTATTTATTTTGAGACAGAGCATGAGTGGGAGAAGGGCAGAGAGAGAGGAAGACACAGATTCTGAGGCAGGCTCCAGGCTTTGAACTGTCAGCACAGACCCCAACTTGGGGCTCGAACTCATGAACTGTGAGATCATAACCTGAACCGAGGTTGGACACTCAACTGACTGAGCCACCCAGATGCCCCAAATTTGGGGTTTTTTTGTTGGCTATTTACAAAACAGTGTTGGGTTTTTATTATCTAGATTAAGCCAAGTTTTTAGGAATATTATTTAGATGTCTAAGGGAAGTTGTGAGCTTAAATTTTGTTGAAGCCAAGTTTTCCCATTGTAGTCCCCCAATTGGTTATGTGGGTGTTTAATCCATATGTTGCTACGAGAGCAATTTACTTCTGTAGGTATTCAACTTGAGACTTTTATTTTCAATAAAGTAGACTTGGTTTGATGATAATATGATGTGATCATGGTGCCCTCTTTCTGAGAAAAGGACCATATTATCAGATATTCTACAAAGTACTATATATGCATTTTCCTAGCCTCATATCAACACCATGGGATGGGTACCCTTTTTACACTAAGGAAGTGAGGATGAGCAGACATGTAATTTTCCCCCAAGCTACATAGCTAGTCAGTGTTAGGACAGTATTTGACCCAGCAGTGGGGTGTTACTCTACGTCCTAGTTCTCTACTCTGAATACTAGCCCCTGAGCTAAGACTAAAAAGAATAGCCAAGAACTAGAGGCTTCCAAAAATGCAGAGAATTCTGAAAATCAGTGAGAAAATAAAATTCTGAGCAAGAAAATGGGAGGCACTTAAAGAAAATGACAGCACAGAAAGCAGTCCTACAAGCCCAAGTTCATAGGCTGACACAAACACAGGAGCAGCTGTGTGATGGGAATAGCTTCACAGAGTTAAACCCAGAAACGCTGGGTCCTATGAAAAATCCCCAAAAGAATCACCCATCCAAAAGATGCAACATTATTTCCAGAGGTGGATCAATAATAATGATGGTGGCTAACTCTTGCTGAGCACTTAATATGTCTCAGATACTATTCTACATGGTTTACCAGTATTGTCTCATCTCATCCTTAACAGCAGTCCTATGATGTTTACTGATGAAGAGACTGAGGCCCTAAGTGGTCAATTAACCGACCAAGGGTCTCATGGTTTGTAAGTAGGGAAGCTGGCCTGTGAACCCAGGCTGTCTAATTCCAGAACTTGCATTCCACACACGTGCCGCGTGAAGGAAGGGATAGATTCAGCGCTCAGGATATTGAGGTGCTCCACAAAGGCAAGCAGGTAGTAAAGAGGCCCCATAACACAGTGGGAAAAGCAAAAGCTCTGAAGTCAGAAGACTCTGTTTAATGCCTGCGTCTTACAAACTATATTACTCAGCAATTATCCTTAACCTTTCTGAACCCCATCTGTATGAAAGGGTAATTATACCTGTCCTGCCCAGCTCATCAGGTTGTTGTAAAGATCAAGTGAGGCTCTGTGTGTGAAAGTACATTATAAACCTTAAAGCCCCACATAAATATTGCCCCATAGAAATAAATTATGGTGCCATTATGAAAGGAATATAGCATAATGTAAAGAATATACTTAAGCTTTGTCTAGTCAGTGGGCAGATGACCCCCAAAGTTTGTTTTCAGCTGCAAGCAGAGATCTTGTATGCAAAGCAGGGCTTAAAAAACAACAACATTGAAGAGTATCAGTTTGAATGTTGATAAGTGTTTTATAAATAGCTGCATAATTAGCATGTACTTACTGCAAAAAGTATACATAATATTTTATTCCCTGTTGTAGGCTGTAATGAATCTGCTGCCTCTACGTCCTAGGTGGTTTTCACTTACTTTCCCCTTGATAATTTTAATACGTGGAACCATTATTAGCTGAATTAAGAATAAGTAAATGAGCAGTAAAAAAAATACAGAAAAATTACAGGTGCCTGTGGTGAGTAAGATAATAACTAGGTAAAAATATATGAAATAATTACAGTGTTTGAACGGCAGAGCCGGCATGAGGAAAATGACTCAATGGAATATTAAGGCTGCTGTTGGCAGGGTAGAAAGACCGTAGTCTACACTGTGGCCTTCACCTCTTCAGATTCTCGGCTCTAATCCTCCCTGAGAACAGATCCAATTTGTCCTCAGCCACGTTTGTGGTGCCAAAGGAGCTGGTCCAATTCGACAAAGGTTTAGTCATTCTGAAAGTCTGTGCTCCTATAGATGAAATACCCAGTATCTAAAAGCTTCTGTTTCAAAGATGCGTCCGATGTTTGGTACTTAGTGGACTTGGTCCACCTGGTGATATCGAATACGAACTTATTTAGGATGTATCTATCATTTGTGTTTGACATCTTGACAAAATGGAATTTCAGATAATGTAGATCAAGGAGCTGTGATTTGTTTGTTTGTTTGTTTTAGAAAACTGGGTTATATATAACATTCCAAACAGTGTGATTGAATTAAGGTAACCAGTCAATCAACAAACATTTGGGACTTTTTATGTTTCCAGATCCTGCTGCTAAGGATTCTGATTTAATGCTCCCAGATGGTGAAAAATCTTATTACCATAAGAAGAGAAACCTCAAGTTAGGATTTGAATCCTCACAAATGTTTGGTTAATAGCAATGAGCCACTGCTTTTTATTTTTTTATTTTTTTTAAGCAAGCTCTGCACCCAATACAGGGCTTGAACTCAGGACCCTGAGATCAAGAGTCGCATGCTCCACTGCGGGGTGCCTGGGTGGTAGGTTAAGTGTCAGACTCTTGCTTTCAGCTCAGGTCATGATCTCACAGTTCGTGAGTGCAAGCACCACATCAGGCTCTGCGCTGACAGCATGGAGCCTGCTTGGGGTTCTCTCTCTGTTCTCTTTCTGCCCCTACTCGACCCGTGTGCGCTCTCTCTCTCTCTCTCTCTCTCTCTTAAATATATAAACAAAAAAATTTTTTTTAATAATTAAATAAAAGAGTCACATTCTCCACCGACTGAGCCAGCCAGGTACCCCCAAGCCACTGCTTTTTAAATCAGCAGGTTCTGGACAAGAGCACGGGTTGAAGCTACAGCAGAGAGGAACAGTGGAAACCCTCTGCTTCCCTGACTGTCAGATTGTCAGGGAGTTGCAACAATTAACACTCGATTTTCTGTATGTGCTTTGTCTTCTTTGAGGATTTAGGGGGATCAGTTTCTGCATCTGAGACAAATTTCTCCATTATCTAATAAATCTCTAAATCACCTAATTCTGCTGCATACATAATATATGTTAGCATTAAGAGATATTAATATCAGACAAAATGTGACAACATAGGTAAACAGAGTAGTGGGGACAGGGATAAGAGAACTGAGTTCTAATCCCAAGAATTCCATTGATAGATTTGGAAAAAATCATTTTAAACTCATTCTACCTCAGTTTCCTTACCTCTGAAGTGGTGGAGTTGGAGGTAAAATCAAAGGGCTTTTGCAACTCACAGATTCTATGATTCTGTGAACCATCTGAAACCAACTCTGTGTCCGTGATGACTTTGGCCATTTTGACCATTAAGGCCTTTTCTTAATTGTGTTTAAAATAAAAATTCAGGGACACTGGGGTGGCTCAGTTGGTTGAGCATCCGACTTCAGCTCAGGTCATGATCTCACGGTTCATGGGTTTGAGCCCCGCATCAGGTTCTGTGCTGACAGCTCAGAGCCTGGAGCCTGCTTTGGATTCTGTGTCTCCCTCTCTCTCTGACCCTCCCCTATTCGCGCACGTGCACGTGTGCTCTCTCTCTCTCTCTCTCTCTCTGTCTTTCTCTCTCAAAAATAAACATTGAAAAAAAAATTTTTGAATAAAATAAAATAAAAGTTCAGTAAGGGACACCTGGGTGGCTCAGTTGGTTAAACATCTGACTCTTGATTTCAGCTCAGATCATGATCTCATGGTTCCTGAGATGGAGCCCACACTGGGCTCCACACTGGTAGCGTGGAGCCTGCTTGGGATTGTTTCTCTCTCTCCCTCTCTCTCTCTGCCCCTCCCCTGCTTGTGCGTTCTCTGTCTCTTAAAATAAATAAATAAACATTTAAAAATAATAATAAAAAATAAAAGTAAAAATTCTGTGAATAAGTCTAGATTCTCTTACGGACTTTTAACTGGCACTTTATGTGACACCATGTTATCTTTCTGTGTCTTTTTCTCCATGAATTCAAGCAGCCATATTGCTTCTTTTTTTTTTTTTAATGTTTTATTCATTTTTGACAGAGCATATTTGGGGGAGGGCCAGAGAGAGAGGGAAACAGAGGATCTGAAATGGGCTCTGCGCTGACAGCAGCAAGCCCAACGTGGGGATTGAACTCATGAGCCGTGAGACCATGACCTGAGCTGAAGTTGGATGCTCAACCGACTGAGCCACCCAGGCACCCCCGCCATATTGCTTCTTACCTGAACTTAACTGTCATGATCTCAGGAGTCATGGCCTTACTTAATCCAAGTATTTCCTGATCATTCTTATTTTCTCTGCTAACCTGAACATAACATAGACATTAGCCACGCATATATTTCCGATAGTGCTCTTCAGATGTTAAAAGTAACTTATGTGGAAAAAAAAAAGTTTATATGTGTGGTATCTGTTGATAATCCTTTTTAAATTGTTACTTGTCCTAGAGAAGAGCTAGATTTTTATGCCGTGTATGTAGAACTTTATCCATCAAGTGGTTAATGCATTATTCTGGTTTTAGCCAAAAAAGGTAATGGTTTCTGCAACCTTCCTGATGTGTTTGAATGTATAAACAAACTATATTTGAAATGTTACTCTTTTTAGGTTCCATTGTTTTACATCGCATTAAGACAAGGGACCTGGTAGGATTTCTTTCCCCTTTTGGCTGCTATCTGAAGGGAATATAGTTTTTTCCCCTCTCTCCACCTTTTTTGTAAAAGTTAAATAAAATATCAAAATAAATCTCCTAAAAGCCTGGTGAAAGTGTTATGGGAATCAACAGAAGCCCCGATACTGCATCAATAAGCATTTCAGGTATAATCAATTACATAAAGTGTTCTCTGTGCCCCTTGAGAATCTGGCTCAACAGACTGTTCAGGAATAGAACAATATGTTGCCTGTGGAGGGGCAGAGTCCTTCAGCATCTTTCTGGATTCCGCTTATAAAAGTACTATTACCCCCACCTCCAGTAACATCTGTAAGGGGAAAGGGAGACTTTGTGAAATAAATCAGTGCTTCCTTTTATTTTCCCAGAGGCAAAAATACTTAACTTTCATGAGAAAAGAAAGCAAGCCTCATTCTCGTCCCTCTGGATTTGGTCATTGCTGGCTCCCAGGAGGCTGTGGAACCACTCATTAAGAGCAGAGGACACTCAGAGCTGGTTTAGAAAGTACTTGTCGGCTCTGGGAAACTTAGAACTTAGGCAAAAAAAGAAGGAGGAAGGAAGGAAGGCAGAAAGAAAGACAGGAATATTTTTCTCATTAGGATTTTTGCTTCCCAGATGCAATCATTCTCAATAATTTCATGAACCCAAGCACTAATGTCCAGTCACTATAGCCACTGTTTAGGACTGGGGGCGGGGTGGTGGTGATGACAATGGAAAGAGCCCTGTCTGGATTTATAAACCCTGCCATTTATCCACTGAACAGCCTCAGGCAGATCTCTTCTCTCTGTTTCATCTGTAAATATTTATAGAGAGCGTTATACAATCATGTGAGCGCATTGGGCATATTTATTACAAACTATAAAGCTCCATACACATTTATAGGTTTATCATGTTAATTCTCCCAATCCTGTGTTCTGTCTCATTGCAGACAAAATAAAGATTTCCCCCATAGGAAAGAAGCCACGAAAAATCTTTGTCCTGACCCACAGAGATGATGTAAATTTAGTATCCTATCCTAAGGCCTTATAGATTAGCCACAGGTATGCTGCTGATAGCACTGTATCCAACTCACAAGCGTTTGCATTACTTCCTGAGTCCCAAGTCAAAATAATCTGGAAAGTTAGCATTATATCCACTTGATATCAACCTTAATACTCCAAATCATTGCAGTCTTGTGCAAGTAAGAAGAACAATCTCTTTCTCTCTCCCTCTCTCTTACTGACTCTTGGGTGGAACACTGCGTATTTTCCAATCAGTCAAGAATAACTCATTTGGTGCCCACTGTGTGCCAGACTGTGTTGCTAAGATACCATAAAAAAAATAGTGATAAAATGTAGTGCCCAGCACTGCAGTTCTTGGGAAAGAAAAACTGAGTTGTGTGTATATACAAGCAAGAGACCTAAGGGTTAATCAGAAAAGAAATAATTTTTGCATAAAGTGATCTTTCTTCCCTTTTTTTTATTGTAAGCTCAGAAAGAATTGTAGCAATACAGGTTGAGCAATTTTCTTTTTTATGAATCCTGTGCTCAATTTATGAAAGTCATTTTGCAACCCATTTACATGCAGTAAACTTTGCTTTAAGGTTCTGTCATTTACCTTGATCATGATTATTTATAGTCCCTTTAGAAAAGGCCCTTTACTGGCTTAGGTCTCAAGCACAGCACTGCCACAAGGCAGTTTTCTACTGAGCCTTTTAAGTCATGGTCGTAAGCTAAGGCATAGCCAGTCTTATAGCCAACTATGAGGCACAACGGTGTTGTGTAATGGGGAAGAGAAGTAGTTGGAATTAAGAGTCTTGGTCAAAATCAACTCTATACTCTCACCATGTAATCCTGGCTATTTTTGCTCCTTTACAGTCAGTTTGCTCACTTGTAGAAAGGGAAGCATGCTTAACTGAAGTACTCTAGTGCAAGATACAGGGTAAATTATAAAGAGGAAATTGTTCCATGAACTAATTGTCTAATTGCGGTAGGAACTACTATAAATCACTGAAAAAGGAATGGTATGTCTAATCTAAAATCTTTCTTGATCACATACTATATTCTCTCTACTGTAATACACACATGAATGTAAACTGAGAGCAGAAGCCCTTACCTTACACATAGTGGGCACTCAATTATGTATTTATTGTATTGATGGATAAATACAGTTGCTAGCTGAAAGTCACTGTGCTAAGCATGGTACAGAATACAAGGTATTTAATGTATCTTCCTAGGCCTGCAGGAGCTTCTAGTTTAGTTAAGATGACTAGCCATAAATGCACAAAAAGCCAATATGAGTTATGTTGTGGTTCTAGACAGGAGAAGTTATGATGTAAAGAGTGTGTCTGAGTCCCTTACCAGACCTATATGGTAGGAACCCTTCCTCTTCCTGACAATGGGAGAGCCTGTCTTCTTCCAGCCTCACTTTCCCCCATGCACTCCTGGTATGAATTACAGCTCCAGCAGAACTTAGATGCTCACTCAGAAGGGTTTAGCTGAAATGTATACAATGAAGTGGCTTAATAGAGATATATGCAGAATTCTGGAAAGCAAAAAGAGATGGCAAGGGACAAGCTAGAGAGACAAACAACAGTAAGTAGGAAGCATTCCCTACCCTAGAGGTGAAGGGCCAGGTGAAGGTCAGGCAGGGAGTGTGGTGGTGGCCAGAGCTAGGCACAGAAAGAACCCCTGTCAACACACAAGTCCAGGTGGAGTCATGCAAGTCTCATCCCTTGGACAACTGTCATGTCAAAGTCCGCAGACATTAGCAAAGGTTTGTATGCATTTGCTCCAGAATCTTTACATGGGCGGGGCTTCTCTTGTGGGCCTGAGGAAGGAATGCCATCAGTCCAGAAGGCTGGCTTTCTGAAACCGGGACCTGTCACTCTCTACCTTTGTGAAATGAGTGTGAAATGGCTAGATGTCTTCCTTGACTCCGAGGCACTTACCACGCACAGCCTTCACAAGGCACGGAGCAGGAGAAAACAGACTACACCCTCAACAATAAGAGGCGAGTCATCCGCCTGGTGCTGCAGTGGGCCGCCGTGCACGGGGACGTGCTACAAGAGGATGATGTGGCCGTGGCTTTCCTCGAGGTACGTGGGGTCATCCCTTCCCAGAGTACATCTTTGTCTTACGATCTAGGACTCTCCATAAGCATGGTAGCTTCCCTGGAGAGACTGTGATTGCAAATTCTCTTCTCTGTTAACATGTTCATCAGAAGGCCACTCTGAGAGGAATAGAGAACAACTTCAGCCATTATCCGGCCACTCATTCAATAACAGCTAGCATTTTAATGTATTTTCATTTGGTCTCTTTTTCTTTGTGTATTTTTTATGGTTATAATCACATAGTACCCATCATTTTGTAGGCTGCTTTTTCCACTTTATATAAGGAATTTTTCTATGTCAATACAGTCTTTCTAATAAAAATTTCAAATGACCTTTGAGTAGCTCTGCCACAGATATACTTCTTTTCCTCATATTGTTGAATATTTAAATCATTTACAGTTTTCACATTCCTCAAATAATAGTACAGTGAACCTTTTTCAGCAAGTAGATCTGTCCTTGGTTACATTCCTAGAAATAGGATTACTAGATCAAATGGTACCTATTTTTGAGTGGAGTGAAACAGATCATTTTATTGAGGACTTTCTAGGATCATGAAGTGGTTTCCAAAGGGACACGATTTATTTTGTAAGCACTGCTTTGAGCTGAACTTCCCTTTTCCTTCCCATGGTCCCAGCCCCACATTGCAACATTGACCCTGGCACTGAGTCCTTGATGACTCACTCTGTCCTCCAAAACTTAGATGAGGATCTTCTATGCAGGCAAAAGGCAATGTGGCTTCTATTTCAAACTTTATCAGTCTGTATGTTCAAGAATGAATTATCCAAAAGGAATATACCCCTTCTCTCCTGTGTAATCATGTAATTTGGCAGGCAGATTGGTGGGGAAGGGAGGAAGAGGAACTATGAGTGTCCCCAAAAGCTGTGGAAAGAAGTATTTTGAAAATATAAAGGAAAAATAGTAGCCTGGCTCATACATTGACTCCTGGCCTCTACAGGTTGAACAAAGGACTGTTTTGCAGATGGACCACAGTGGTGGTTAAGAAGGCATTGCCACAGTTGTCATCTTCTGCTCCTCAACAAAGCAGGGCCCAGCTGCTGCTGCCGGGCCATCAGGATAGTTCCCAGGACGTCCATAAAGAGTCCTGAGTTGGTACAAACTCAGCATAACTTCAGTACGGTACTGAAGACTATGCCGGCATTTTACTACCAAAAATCGACCACCATCAGTGGGCAATATTAAATAAACAACAAATGCTATAATAATATTTAAAATAAATGTTAAAATTTCCCTGAAGAAATAGAGGTGAAAAAGTGCTCTTAAAGCGTAGGTTATAAAGTGACCCATTCTGAAACATTGCATTACGTTGCCTTTCCGATAAATATCACATGAACAATTCATTTGCAATTAAAAAAAAATTCGAGTTCTTTTATTGTGGTAAAATATATCAAACATAAAATTTGTCATTTTAACCATTCTCAAGGACACAGTTCAGTGGCATTATTTAATTCACAATGTTATGCAACCCTCACCACTACCTATTTCTAAATCCTTTTCCCACTTGCAATTTTGAATTTAGACATATTGTAATGTTTTCTTTTTCTTTTTTGTCTCCAGTCTATGAAACCATAGTGTGGAGATGGCTAGCAAAGCAGATAACATAAGGACACATCTTTATTGATCTTTACAGAATTGTGCACCTTTGCAATTCTTATTAAAAGCCTGTGACTTTTGCCAATTACAGGAGTTTTATGTGTCTGTATCGGATGATGCCCGGATGATTGCTGCCCTCAAGGAGCAACTGCCCGAGTTAGAGAAGATTGTCAAACAAATGTAAGGAAGGGCTTGGCTTTGGGTGTGTTTTCATGAAGTAAGTGGCTGCCTCTCAGGCCAAACATCTTACAAAAAGCCCTTTGCCCCCAAAAGGTGAAAGCCGGTTTTCGGCAGGCACACAGTGTTCTGGTTTGAGTGGACAGGGCCTCGGGCGTAGGTGTGATGAGGCCAGATAAAGAGGGGGGAAGTTCTGCTCAGCTGTCTTCTGTTGCTGGACATCTGCCAAGAGAAAGCCTGGGACAAGGCAAAGATCCTCCTATGGGGCATCTAACTCAGTAAACTTGGGTCCTTTTTGTTTGAGGCAGTGAATCCAGTAATAGTCAGTGGTATTTAAAGAAAGTTTAGGAGGAATTACTTTATGGAAAATTCACTTTCTGCTGCCAAAGCTGTTGCTGGTGAATGTTTGTGTCCTCTTAGTGAAAACATGGAAGGTTTCACACACTGTACTTTGAGCCATACAGTAAATACTGGAAAGAGCGTCTGCTGCTAGAAAGACCTGAAAGCTAGAAAATGGTTTTCAACGTCAGTTCTGCCAGGAATCTGCCTGTGATGAGAGCTGATCTCTTTGTGTCTCCTCTGTGCTTGGTCTCCTGGTATTAAAATAAAGAGGTTTGGGGTGGCTGGGTGGCTCAGTCGGTTAAGCGTCTGACTTCAGCTCAGGTCATGATCTCATGGTTCGTGGGTTCGAGCCCATGTCGGGCTCTGTGCTGACAGCTCAGAGCCTGGAGCCTGCTTTGGATTCTGTGTCTCCCTCTCTCTCTCTGCCCTTCCCCTGCTCCTGCTCTCTCTCTCACTCTCTCTCTCTCTCTCTCAAAAATAAACATTAAAAAAAAATGAAGAGGCTCATATTGCTCCCGAAGGATTGCTGTCATTTCATTTTTGTGATGTAAGATTAAAGTTATACACAAATGAAGTAATTCAAAATAACGGTACCAATGCTATTAAATAATGTGCTTTCTCTCTTTCTCGTAGTTCAGAAGATGCAAAGGCTCCACAAAAGAAGGTAAGTGACAATGGATTAGGATCCTCTAATTGTGCCCTGTTGCATAACAATTCTCCAGTAATATTATAGTGCAATATAGAAAAGTGATGTGTATGTAAAAAGAAAATATGTTTTCCCCACTTCTTGACTCTGGCTGTTTCTCAGGTGTGTTTCCTCAGTGTTGCAAATATACATTGGTCATTAAAAGCTGTTATTACTCTTACAGCACAAAGTTCTTTTGCAACAGTTCAACACAGGCGATGAGAGAGCCCAGAAGCGCCAGCCTGTCCGCGGCTCTGATGAAGGTGAGACGTGTCTTCCAACTCATGGTTGTACAGATTACTCAAAGTCAGAATAAAATCTCCCCCCGGGAACCCTCAGCCCCACAGAATAGCTTTTCTTGGACTATGTCTTGGCACTCCAAATAGTTTGCTTGAAGGTGCCCTTTTGCATTCCAATTATTTATCTTCTTGAACTCTAGGCCTTGAGTGGAAGTGCTGGTCCACACTTCCCTGATTCAGCCTCTCCCTCACTACCACCTTTTCCTGAAGGAAGGAAAGATTATGTCAGGAACTAGTTGTCAAGGTTGCCCCTCTGGCAAGAGCTGGCAGGAAGGCAGCTGGCACTTTGCAATGTCACACAGAGGAGAAGGGCCAGGGTCATCTGCAGAACAGGACTCCTGCCCAGGGGGAAGCACTCTGATCCTGAGCACGGCCTTGTTAGCAGCCATCAGGGAGGTGCAGATGCTGACGATTACCGTTTGGTCACTTAAAGATTTGTCTAGAGAATCACAACCAAAATAAAATTAATAATAATGGTAACATTTTCATTTGAAGACACAAATGAGTCTTGTAATTTAGGAGTGCCTCTAAACCCAAGACTTACAGTAGCTGCAATTGCTTCTAAGATTTGTGTTCAGAGGTGAGCGTGTAGGTGTCATATATGGGTTTGCTGAGCTCAGTACCCCACGTGCTGTGGCCCAGCCCCAGAGTACACAAAGCAGTGAACAAGTGAGCAGGAATGTCAGCGTGTTCACGTCGTAGGCAGAAGCACTCCTGTTGCAGAGGTGTTCGTGTTGACTCTGCACCACCACACCAGGCAGCAGTGACCCAGCAATCCCGCCTACAGCACAGCACTTCCTGTGTTATGAAAAAGAAACCCTCACAGACAAGGGCACATCCAGAAAACAGGCCTACACATACTTCATTTTTTCCCATCACTTCTATATGGATTTTTCACAAAAATCTGCTATCGTTTTTTTTTTTTTAATTTTTTGTAATGTTTATTTTTGCGAGAGAGACAGAGTGCACGTGGGATAGGGGCAGAGAGACATGGAGACACAGAATCTGAAGCAGGCTCCAGGCTCTGAGCTGTCAGCACAGAGCCTGACGTGGGGCTCGAACTCACAGACTGTGAGATCATGACCTGAGCCGAAGTCGGACACTTAACCGACTGAGCTGCCCAGGCACCCCTGCTATCGTTTTTTGAGTTGGAGATGGAAGCCACGTGTGTACCTATTCTCAGACCAATGCTGAGGTCAGGAGTTTGGGAAGCGGGCAGGCATAGGCATAGGTGACTGCGAATAGATACAATAGTAAGAGTGACAAGACGATGCCAATTTGGGAGGATATCTAAACATTTCCTGTTGCTGATGGTTTTCTTAAGAATTCCCAAGACCAACTTGCCATATTGTTACTGCCTTCCCAATAGTTCTGTTTAAAGTCTATTGCATGGACCACACCTACACAACCATTCGGGTGCCGGTGGCCGCCTCGGTGAAGGAAGTCATCAGCGCAGTTGCTGACAAACTAGGCTCTGGGGAAGGCCTGATCATCGTCAAGATGAGCTCTGGAGGAGGTAACAGCCTTAATTAGCACTTTGGGCTTCTGCAAAATGGAATATCCAGTCCAATGAGAAACCCTGCCAGTAGTTAGCATGGCCCATCCAAGCGGATCCAGAGGGACAAATTGGTGCTTGTGTGTGCTCCCACAAATAACAAAATAATACGGTTAGAAGTGGGCTGGATAAGTGTCTAATATGCCCCATTTTGTAGGTACCCACTATAAAGCAGAAAAAGGAGAAGTGATCTGAGGCCAGCTGGAGCTGAGGACTCTGGTGTGGATGCCAGCCAGGAGTTCTTTCTGTGTAAACCCTAAACAAAAAAGCTTAAGGCCTTCGAGCTCTGAGAAATGTGGACCCTAAGAGGGCCTCTGGCGTGAAGCTACAGGCCATAGGTTTCCAGAAGTCTGAAGTTGGAGGTGGTCATGGTCTAGTTGTTCCCATCTGTTGATGGTTCCCCTCCTTACCCTGTAGAGAGGGCAGGAGCTCAACTCATCGGATAAAATAAGCATATTTTCCCCATGGGATTACATGATTACCTTATGCGTTGTTGAAATGTCATATATTCATTCACCATATATATCCACTGGCCACTGACTATGACTGGGACCGGAGGGATGTGCTGTGGCGGGCGGGAGGTAGCTAGTAACGAGTTACAATCCATACTGGCAAGAGTTTTGGAACTGTCAGCACACGTTGCAGTAAGTCCAGAGGAAGGAGCAGTAAGCCCATCTGGTCTGGCAATGATTTCATAGCCACTGGGGACCCTCCAGGATCGGGTAAGCCATTTTTGCCATGTCTGAAGGCAAATGATTCTACTGCTGCAGGATTTTTAGATGCATCATGAATTCCCTAGATATCCTCTTCCATTTCTGCCCCAGTCACACGGGACCCAGGATGTCCCTTTTCGCCCATCCCGCTGGCACACTTCCCAAGCTATCCTGGGTCCTTCCTCACCTTCCTTCAGTTTTTTACCCAAATGTCAGTGTCTAACCGAGGCCCCCTCCTTACTTTCTTTGGTTCTCTTTCTAAAATTGTATCCTCTCCTGCTTATACAGACTTCCTTGCTTCCTTCCCTATTGTTTTTTTCTCCTCGTGGCCGCTCGCTCTCTGATACGTTTGTCTTTCTCACTGTGCGCATCCCTAACTGCAGTGCAGGCTCTTTTTGGACTGGGATTTTTTTTTTGTTTGTTTGTCTGCTCCCTTCTGTATCCTCAATACCAGGAGCAGTGTCCAGCAAATAGTAAATGCTAAATAAATATCTGTTGAATGAATTAATTTTTACAGTATAGGAGGCTTAATCCAGGTAACGCAATTGCCCTCCAAATGAGGGACTAAGTGAAAAAATAATAGTGAATTTTACATCTAAAATCTATTTGAGATCTCAGAAACCCCCTAAGTTTTCTACAAGTGATCTTTCCATCTCCAAAGTGCTGGGCATTATTACCATCTGGAAACATAATTTGTTATATAAATAGCAAATGTGGTTTTTATATATAATTACAGTTGCAGCGCAGAACTGGGGGAATTGACCCTCGGGTATTTCCATTCCTGTTTTGTGGTCATTTCTGATGGCATTCTGAGTGTCATGTGCCTGCATGAATGCTGTGTCTTTTTTATTCAGTGGGTCCCTTCAGGACTGTATTTTATGCAGTCGCTCTGCGTGTTCCGGTAATTCACCGAGCCGGCAATTTGTTGGTGTGATTAGGGCAGTGCAGCAAATCTCAGATGCATTTAATAGGCAATCTCATGCTTTTTATGTTCACAGAAAAGGTGGTGCTCAAACCTAATGATGTTTCAGTATTTACGACGCTCACCATTAATGGACGCCTATTTGCTTGCCCGCGAGAGCAATTCGATTCACTGGTAGGTGTGGATGGCCTCCTCAGAGTAGTGTCTGCAATCAGAAAAACTTGTCTGGAGCTTAATTTTGCAGTTACGTTGAACCTAGTTGCCAAAAACTCTTGAATGTTACTCGGCTTTTTCTTTTTCTGTGCTCTATTAGGTAAGCCTCAGGTGTTCATTTGATACACTCTGAGCTTTAGATTTTCTTTCGTGAAAATTAGCCAAGTAGCACCATGACTGGGGCCTAATTCAGCTTTTAGAACTGTTTGTAGTAAACCACCTCCTTGAAATCCCTCCAATTTAAATATTAATGTTAAAAATCTGAATACTTAGACCAGGATAGAAAAAAAATTTTTTAAGACCAGATATTGCAATGTATCATACTCCTTAGGGAGATATAGAAAAGGTATTATGGCAAAGCCACTCTCTGGTCTAAGAAAAATTCTGTTTCCTGGAAGTGGTCTAACTTGTGTAGGAAATACCAGAGGCCAGCCCTTTCTTCCCTAAGTTTCTAAAACATTTGTTCCAAGCCCACACAGAGCTGTCTGCAAGTTAAAAGGATTAATGGGCTCATGTTAGCAGCGGAGTAACCTACTCTCTTTTATGCAGGTAGGGTTTATGGTAGGGTTCATTTCTATTTACCCTATAAAAATTAGACATGTTGGTGCATAGCTCTCAACGTATCTTGGAAAACCTATGGGGCCAGTTCAGAGGATAGAGAACTAGTTTTTTCCATCTTTGGACACACAGGGCTGCTTTTACTAAGAAAAGTGCAACACAGGAGCAAGAGGTAACCAGCCTCACATTTCAGAGAATTTAACCACATGAGTGTTGCATAAATACATTCAAATGTCATCAAAACAGACATTAGAAGGAAATCAAGATTCCTCTCCTCTCAGGAACATTTTAGAGCTTGCTTTGGCCTCATGGTAATTCTGTGTTCTAGTCTGGGGGGAGCCATTTTGTGCACTGCAATGCAACTGTTGTATCTTAAATCCACCTGGAGGGGAACTTAGCAGACATGGCATTCGTTCTCTGACTGTCCCGCATCCGTCACTGCCCATGAGCATCCTTGCTTGCCTCAACCACTGGTGCTGGAAGATCTGTCTACACACAGCCCTCTTCATTTAGAATTTTAGTCATCTACATTCATTGCTTTCTAAAAGATATTTCCCAACACTGAGAGATTGGGGGGCGGGGGGGGGGAAGACTGTCATAAATGAGTCGTGCTGCCTTCTCCTGGAAATGAACACCATCATAAGCCAGGTCGGCTGTAGCCCTATTTACAGGTGCTGCGTGATGTGTTGGCCACACAGCATTCAGCCTGTCTTGCCAACTGGTTCTTGGCCATACTATCCAAAGACATGGTGTCTGGATGGACAGTATGGACTTTTTCCATCTCCCTGTAGGGCAAGATACTGACTTTTTAAGACTCTGTTTATCTGCACATCATCCTGCAACCTTATGAATTCTTGGTCCTTGCTAGTCTTCCATTCTAAGGCCTGAGTAATTGAAAGGCATTTACTTGGCAACAAGTACTGGGGAAATGAACTTGTTAGCTTCCTCCATGTCTGTGCTCTGCCATCCACTGGGGCACAGTTTTATGTCATCATACTAAGAAATGGTTGAACCTTACCTGCCTCACAACACCAGAGACATGGGGCCTTGTCCAGGTTTCTAAAGATTTCTCTGAGGACAGTCTTTCTAGGAAGAACGTATGCAAGATGACTCTGCAGTACAGAATGTTGGCCAAACTCTTTGATCTATCAACACATACTTAGGAAGTGTCTGCTTTGTACTTGGTGCTACGCTGGCTTCTGTGTGACACTAAAACTAGACCAGTCAGCCCAGAGACTCCATTCTTATGACAATTATGGTCATGTTAGGGAGATGAGACTAACACAAACAGCCTGGAGCAGAACAAATCGTAGGGCTAAATTGTGTTGTCTAGAAATAGCAGATTGCCAGCAATATATCCTAGTTGGTTAAAGGCTTGGAACCTACAGCTTTACTCTCTTGACACTTTATTTGAGCATAAATGTGAGTACAGACAAATTATAATAAAATCCCATTATACTGTAATCTGGTTCTACTCTTACCAATTCACTAGTTCCTTAGACTTCTATTTAGGGCCTATTATATCATTCCAGGCATCATGGATGGTTCTGCCTCTGGGATGGTCTTGAAGACGAATCCTTCATGGTTTTTGTGCCTCAAGGAGCTCAGAGTGTAGTGAGGGACTCCAGAGTGTAAGGAGAATCCAATGTGACAAATGCCATTGCAGAGCCAGGCACAGAGGGAGAAAGAGGGATGCTGGGGTGGCAGCTTACTTTAGCCATCTCTTTGTCACTGACAATCAGCATATCCTTTTTATATCTTAGGTTCTTCAACTGGATATTGGGGAGTGGGGGGCAGGGGGGACGGGTAACAATGCTGTTCTGCCAGGGGGAGAGTATAGGGGAGTTCTGTACCTCAGGATAGGCAGTATTCAGACCTGCCTGTGCAGTGTAGACCCCACAGAATCTCTGCTGTGCTTCATCTGGTAGGATACTTCCACAGGACCATCTATGAGGAAGTGGAGCAAGGAAGTGATCTGTTGGGCCCCCAGGATCAGCATGTAAATTCCCCACTTCACTTAGAAGAGCCACTTTGGCCGCTTAGACTGCCTCTTCTGTGTTTCATGGAGGGAAGGGATCAGCCTGCCCTTTGTCAAGGAGGGAGAAGGCTTGGTAAGCCCTGCCCACTCGAAAAAAAGAAATTCTGTTACTCTCTCAAAGGGGATGCAGCAGTGATAGACCAGCATCCATGACTTAAAGAATTTGATCTTTTTTTTTTTAATTTTTTTTTAACGTTTTATTTATTTTTGAGACAGGGAGAGACAGAGCATGAACAGGGGAGGGTCAGAGAGAGGGAGACACAGAATCTGAAACAGGCTCCAGGCTCTGAGCTGTCAGCACAGAGCCCGACGCGGGGCTCGAACTCACGGACCGCGAGATCATGACCTGAGCCGAAGTCGGCCTCTTAACCGACTGAGCCACCCAGGCGCCCCTGATCTATTTTTTTAATATTGGCATCGTCCCTACAGTTGTTGGGTTGGTTTCTCCCCTCTATGAGAAGCATGAGGCCCCAGGGAAAAGAGTCAAAGAGCTGGGCAGGCTGCAGAGGGAGAGAGCAGGAGGGCAGTTCCACAGAACTGCTGTTCACAGCAGCAGCTTCAAGAGGAAAGGGAAAACGTGGAGAGCCTGTCTGAGCCTGACAAGGAGTCCTCAGACCCAGTATTTAAAAGTGTCCCCAACTTTCTACCTGAGACCTGGCCTGCTTAAAACCGTTCTCCTTACTTGCTTCCACAAGCTACTTACCCATAGATTCAAGTCAGTTCCCTAAGTTTCAAAACTTTGGAATGAATGTTTTTCTTCCTTGCCGTCCATGCCCTGCATAGCGTGAATCCGGAACAACAGTGCTTAGCTCTTACATCCAAGCATTGTACAGATCCTGCTTCCCCGGACATTTGTATTGCTGCAGTACGTGCGGGGAGACGATAATTTGGAAGGGGCTGCGAATGGGGACCTCCTCTGTGCCAGGCGCTGTGCTTACGGGATACACTCAAATTATTCCCGTTCAATCCTCTTAAAAAGCCTGTGTACCCGGTACTGTGACACTGAGTTCCCAGTGCCAGAAACAGACATTCAGGAGATGAGGGAATTTGTGGAGTTAGAGTGAGGTTTGCATTTAGAGTCTGTTGCTCTCTGAAGCCAGTCTATGCAAAACCCCAGCCCCTTGTCTGGTACTCCCAGACTTTGTAAAGCTGTTCGGTTCCCCTAGGCTCTTTGTTTCCGATAAACACGTCTCATGACAGCTTCCCAACCTTCCTGCCTCCCTTGCTATCCTTCAACAGACCAACTTGAGTGATCTGGGGAAACCTTGCTGTTCTAACCCACCCAGGTTTGCCTGTTTAATCTTTTACAGCCCGGCTTCTTGGTCTCCAAGAACCTCTTCAGCCGCAAAATTCATTCGAAATGCCCACTAACTCTCAAAAAGCCCATTCATGTTCTCCCACGTGTCTGTCTGTATCTGGGTGTCAGGTGTGTGTTGATTCTGTCTGTCCTTTATACCCACAAATGAATGGCAGCAGCTGTTTATTGAGTGCAGAGCGGTACTCTCTGGTCAGGGCTCACTCCTCCCTTAGACTAATATTGCAGGGACCACTTACATCCTGAATGTGTCATTTTTTCAGTGTCCAGAATGCAGTGAGCACTTGAGGAATATAGTGGTTATGCATGATGATGATGATAACGAGGATGATAGAATTTGCACAATATTCGGGTTTCCAACCTAAGTATTGAATATCCCAATATGGCTAGCGTGATATTAGGGAAATTCTCTTTTTTTTTTTAATTTAAATTTTAGTTAACATACAGTGCAGTATTGGTTTCAGGAAAACCCAGCGATTCATCACTTACATACAACACCCAGTGCTCATCACAAGTGCCCTCCTTAATACCCATCACCCATCTAGCCCTTCCCCCACCCACCTCCCTCCCTCAGCTCTCAGTTTGTTCTCTATTATTGAGTCTCTTGTGGTTTATGGAAAATTCCCCTTCCATTCATGTGCCTTTGTAACTTTGGACATATATTACAGAGCCATAAATATTCACATATTATACATAAGTTTCCAATGTATGCAAATCATTCGTTTTACTGAGGAGAAACACTCTAGGTCATTTATCAAAAAATACAAGTGAGATGAGTCAGTGGGATTGAAAGTTTTGAATGAGGGCGTTCCAGAAAGTAGCAGCGTTTGGTTTTCTGATGCCCTAGCCCAAAACACCATGACCATGTGGATATCGTTTCTGGCTCAGCATGTCTCAGAGAGTGGAGATGTAATCTCAGTGCACAGAGCCCTCTGTCACCTAGTAAGCCCAGGCAGTGTGTTGTAAGAGCTGGATGGACAGCGCCACAGTCTCTGGCTCCTGCCGCAGTAGGGAGTGCTGTGGCTAAATGTCCACAACTGCCATGCCAGCACCTGCTCCAGAACAGCTTCAATGGAACACAGAAGGAAAACCTCCCCAAGAAATTCTTATATCTTCACCAGACAAGAGGCGTTGTTTCCAGGGATCTCCCAGGCCCCAGCACAGGTCACTCCTTCCCAAATCTTAATTACCATGGTCCACGTTTTTCAGTCCCTGGAATTGATGACAGTGAGATGGCACTGAAGCTAGTGGGCATTAAGAGCAGAGGCATCTTTCTCCTCTGTGCAAAATCAAAGTTTCAAGACCCTCCTGAAAACATCTCCAGAATCCTCTCCCCTTGGGACCTCCATAAAGCATTCAGCATTAAAAGTATTTATCTGGGGCCCCCGGGTGGCTCAGTCTGTTAAGCGTCTCACTTTGGCTCAGGTCATGATCTTACGATTCATGAGTTTGAGCCCCTCATCCGGTGAGGTCAAGCCCCTTCCGGGCTCTGCACTCTTTCTCTCCCCTCTCTCTGCCCCTCACTCGCTCTGTCACTCTCTCTCTCTCTCTCTCTCAAAAATAAATAAATAAATCCAATTTAAAAAATGTTTAAAGTACTTCTCTGCTCTGAGATTCTGATGTATTTTTGCATTATTATTCATAGACTCCCTTGCCAGAGCAGGAAGGCCCAACTGTTGGAACAATGGGAACTTTTGAACTGATGAGCTCCAAAGATTTAGCATACCAGATGACAATTTATGATTGGGAACTCTTCAACTGTGTGCATGAGGTAAGGTGCTCGATTGAGAGCATTAGTAGGCACCATTGCAATCCTGGATGAAGTCTACTGGCATTACTCCAATGCCAATGTCGGTTATGTGCTGCAATGTGGAAACCACATGATCCTTTTTGTAAATATTGAGTTGATTAATAAAGCCTATTGTAAAGTCTTTGAGTATTAAAGAAAAATCTTAATGGTTTACAGCAAGCTATGTCTTCCTGAGTATATTAAGCCAACGGCACCTGGTGTATAGTTATATATTTAACAAGCCTCCCTGAAGCCCTCTAGCTCTGTAGTACGAGTTGAATCCTGGCCAGTGATTGTATTCACATGTGCTGACCCATGTCAATTTGTCTTGACAAATAGAGAAGGCTCATTGGTGTTTTGATTGAAAAACAAAGAAATTAAATTGTTTTCCTTTCTTTTCTAGCTGGAGCTAATCTATCACACATTTGGAAGGCATAATTTTAAAAAGACCACAGCAAACTTGGATTTGTTCCTGAGGAGATTTAATGAAATTCAGTTTTGGGTTGTCACTGAGATTTGCCTTTGTTCTCAGCCCAGCAAGCGTGTTCAGCTCCTAAAAAAATTTATTAAGATAGCAGCCCAGTAAGTATCATTAGCTTAAGAAGAGAAAAACATTTGAGCTGCATTTTCATTTTGTTCCCTTAGGCTGCACCTTAAAAAAAAAAGCAAGATATAGGATCTTCTTATGCACAAGGAACAATCACAGGAGCTTCAGAATAACTGAACTCTTGTAAAAGATTCATTTCATATGGCTTTTGGAATACTGGACATCAATATATAATAAATTACCATCTTATAGCACTGCTGCTGAAGTCAAAATTGTGACCTCTTTTTGCTCTGAACTACCGTGGCTTTGTGCCTCCTCCAGTTTATTGAGTCCTTCAGCAAACAAAGTTCTAGAAAAGTTGTATTTAGAAGGCCGTTCAAGTCAATGTCCAACATGACACCATCTCGCCAGTAGAGGGCAGTAGAAACATGCATGTACACTAGTACGGCCCAATTTAGCCAGAATAAAATCAGTAAAATGCATAAAGCTGAGCTAACCTAGTACATGAAAATCATCTCCATCAACATCAGAAAAAGCAAGCAACTTATAAATATTCTATTTAATAGCACTTCATGGGAAACAATTTATTTACTGCAGGGGCCAGTTAGATTTCTCCCTGACATGAATTTAATCTTCTCCTGCTATTTAGATATGCCTGACAACCTCCTGTTTACTTCCATGTTTTTGGTATCACCACAGTGCTAAAAATAAAATGCTAAATGTGGCCCATGGCTGGGAGACTTCTTTCTAAATTCAGGGAGCTCTAGCACAGGAAGGTGGGCAGCACAAGTGACCCCAGCTAGCAATTTTCTTGAGCCAAATAGTTTAGATCCCATACAGAGTCTGATTTCCAGAGCTAAACAAAGAAGTAAATGCTGCTTGACATTTTATACACGCCAGCTTGCCAAATGCTCCGAATTATTTTGCCAAAAATTTGAGGGTTCAACAGCCTATCCAAACCCTCAGATTCAAATGCTGTTATCTCTTAATTTGGAAAAGCTGCCTTTTTGAAGAAAGATTTGGTAAAAATGTTACTTATGAATTTATGGTTCACAGGATAGCCATTTTTTCTAGGAGACTGAACAGCCTTGTTGCAAGGGACAGGTGCCTTTGCATATTTGGAAGGAGAGGATCACCGAAACTCTGAACATATGTGCTTTCCCGTGGTAAAGAGCACATCCGGTCTTCACCTTTGCCTGGCAGTGCTGGCTGGAGCAGGGGGAAGAGAACAGCAATCTGCACACCTGTGTGGGAGATCAGACAACCTTTGGGCTTTCCCAGTCCCAGTTATTTATGGTGGAAACATAAGAGAGCCTTTCAAAAACTCAGGAATTTTTTTTAATGTTTTTGTCTTTTTTACCTTTCTTCCTTCTGATTATGGAAATGAGTAGGTGGCTTTGGCCCTTGGTATAAATTGCTTTATATTATTTAACCTTTACTAAGCTGTGCTGCCCTACAGTGGAACTGTTTACACAGCCTGGCTGGAAAAGATTATGAACTCTCATAAACCAAGATCTACAAGAATGTGATCTAAATCTGGGGGCAGTAGTATGTTTTACGTGGTATTTTTAGAGAACTTCGACAAATTCTATTTAAGCTCTTCGACTTGCCCAGAACTTTATAAAGTTGGGGTTTCCAGTGTTATCATCCCCTTTTACAGATGAGGAGACTGAGGCATGGGGATATTTCGTGACTTTCCTGATAAAGTCAGTTGGTAACACTGACCAGAGCAGTGATCAGAAAGGCAGGTCTGTGTGCCTGCGTGTTCTTTCAAGATCACATGGAAAGGACAAAGACAAACACATATTCGTGATGTTATACCCCTGCCACCCCAGGGGGTCTCAGAAACTCCTTTCAGCCCCTGACCTGAGAGCCACTGCTCCAACACAGCAAAGTCCTTGCTTACCTTTTCACCAGTGAGATAAGACACGTGATAGCTTCTCTGAAATCTGTTTTCCTCTTTCCACAGAGATCATTTAAGAATCATTCATTGCTTCTTCTGTAAGGAGAACACAGGCAGCAAAAGCAATGATTTAATTAGCCTTTTGCAAGAATGTTCATCTAAACAGGATTTAATTATGATGCAGTCGACTTAGTCGACCATATTGATTTGGGTAAAGGATTTGCACTTGTTGAAAAATTAATTCTTTCCCTTTTCAAGGAGCTGGTATGAGGAAGTTAGGGATTCCTTTTTTTTTTTCTTTAAGTTAAATCAAGTACCTAGGCTAAATATTGCCATTCTAATAAGAGTCCTTGATATTGTTCCACAGTATTCTTATTCCCAAATATATACTCATAAAGGCTAATAGTTGCATAAGTACAGATTCAAATTGATCTCACTGACCTCACAGACATCAGTTAAATGCAAAGAAAATAAGGTTATTTTTAGGTCAATTGTTTAGGTTATTTCTCAGCTTCATAGGGATTGTGAATTGATATTTCTCAACAAATTAGAAGCATTCACATGGCAGGTAGAAGTTATGGCGGCTGTAGCAATATGACCTCCTAGTTCCTCTCTCAGGCTGCCAGAGGAGGCGTCCAACTTCAGGCTAAAAGTCTGAATGTCTTTGAGGACGTTTTGCCTACTTCTCTTCTTATCCCATGAGATGTTTCCTTCCATGTCCAACGAGGCTTTTAGGAAGCTTTGGGATCGTAGTAACGATCCCCAGGGTAGGGGTCTTTCAATTCCTTCTCAGAACCTGAACCTAGATGGCCAGAACCATTACAGTGGGAAGTCAAATAGCCTAACATGGTCATCCAAGTGGAACTTCTACGGTGCATTAAATCTATCATTGTCTGTTCTCATAAAGAGTCCTGACGAATACTAATGACTATCAGAAAATAGAACTCTAAGTTTTTTAAATCTCACTCAAAAGTGGCATTTTACTCAAACACGTGCCTCTTGTGTTTCAGCTGTAAGGAGTACAAAAATCTGAATTCCTTTTTTGCCATCGTCATGGGGCTAAGTAATGTTGCTGTAAGCCGCTTGGCACTCACGTGGGAGGTAAGCTTCAGCTGAGATCCAGCTGTGACTTTTGCCTTAAGAATAAAAACACAGGCTCACCAGTGAGCTTTTTGAATAGAAATATCACTCACACTGGTATAACAATGGAAAAGGTGGGACACTTTGAGGGAAGTGACCTGTCTTCCTTTTTCCAGTTGCCTGAGAGTGTGAATTTAAAAAGGTATTGTCCTTTTGTGTAGGGGGGCGATGAGGGGGTCTTAGCTTCTTGGTCTCTACAATGTAAATAATAATACATCTGGTTCCTACGTACAACATGAATCAACATCGTTGCTTGGATGATGTCAAAGGTTTTTTTGTTCATAGATTCTGTTGTTCTCTGGAATGTCTGCTTATTGCTTTTGCAATAAGCCTTATCTGTAATTAAGAGAGGACAGAAGATCCATTTTTAACCAAGTAGTCATTTTGCTGCAGGGAAAATTAGCCAGAAGGCCAACTGTTTGGCCCAGTTGAGTACTAAGTATCTCTTAACCGCCTGGCCGTCGGCTCTGTGTGTGGAAGAACAACAGTTGGCTGATATTCAAGTTGGAGCAAAAGTTATGCAGGTGTGCTGTGAATTTCTATAGCAAATATGATTAATGGTTTGTTGACAGTTGGTTAATTTGTGGTACACATCTCCAATTTTCATCAGCTAAGTACTCAAAATGTGCCTGACCCCTACATGTGGTATATAGTTAAAGAAATACTAATCTCTAATAGAACATACACACAAAAATAGACTCTTACTAAAAATAAAAAAGTATGTGTAAGTGGGACGCAAAAAGAGGTCAAGGAGTAGTTTTCTTTCTCAGTCTCTCCTAAATGTTTCCATTGTTTATAGGACAGGTCCTCACAAGTTCTTCTGTCTTGGGTTTCTCTTAAAATTCCAGGCAGATGCAGCACACAGCAGCTCATCCCCTGAATATAGGAATGAGGGAATTGGTGAGGCCTGCGTGCCACGCAGCTGTATCATCTTCCAGCTGGTAAAAGGACGGAGTTAGGGCTGCCACTGAATTGAAGCAATGAAGCCGTTATGCAGGCTCCCCTGTCGTGCAGCCCAAGGCTCCTGGAATCTGTGGAAACCTAGGGTTCCCTCTCAGACAGTGTGCTTTCCCCAGCCAGTTTCCAGCGTCTGATGCCCACGCGGAGTCTAGATGGTTTGGCTGGGAAAATCAAGGAAGGTATAAAGCCTTACAGGGGTTCCGGAAGGCAGGTGTATCACATAACAGCAGCCAGACGTCAAGGCCATAGCACAGTGGAAACACGACCAGAGTCTCCTTTCTTGTCTAAAGAGAAAAATAGGAGGCTATTTGGGTCGAGCAGGACGGTGCAGTCAGCAAAAGGAGAAAGTTAACGGGGAATATGAAGAAATCCATCAGTCTGTGAGCTTTTGGCCTGTTGCTGAAAGAGAAAACCCCTCCTCATTCGTAAGATTTTATTTTATAAGGTGAAATATAATTATATCATTCTGTAGGAAGACCTTTCATTCGTAAGCATCCTTGATTCGGGTTGATCTACCCAAATCCATGCGCTTCCCATACGGGCCCCAGCAAAGAGCATGATGCCTCCCTCTCACAGGGGCAGTGTGAGAGACGGCGCCTGACCGCCCTCCCCACCCCCACCCGGAACTACAGAGCACACGTGAAACCGTCAGTGAACAAAACGGGAGAAGGAGTTAAACCTCATGGCAAAGGGAATGGTCCCGCTTGGGGGGGGAAAGACCACTCTGAGATCAAGCAAATGGGAGTTAAATCCTGGAGCACTTTCTGGGCCTTGGCAGCATTGACACCATGGGCCAGATGACTCTTCATTGCGGGCTGTCCCGTGTGATGTCGGATGCTTAGCAGCATCCCTGGCTTCGGCCTGCTACCTACCAGTAGCACCTGTCACTCCACCCCACCCCAGGTGTGACAACAGAAAATGTGTGCAGACATCACTAAATGGCCCCCAGTGGATGTGGGGGGAGGGGTGCAAACCTGAGCCCAGTTGAGAATCGTTGCTCTGGAGGCACAGGGTGTGCATAGATAATAGTATTAAGACCCACAAAAATATGTGTTGCCCTATGCCCTTTGACCCAAACACCAGTTAAGTAAAGAAAGAGAGGTAGAAAGACCAATCTAACCAAAAATGTAATTCACTTCAAATTTTTAAAGTAGTCTGTGTTCGTAGAAAGTTATCGGCTAACGTGGTGATTTGGATACTACACGTGGAATGAGATTAGTTTGTCATCTAATTCAGCTATGAGACAGAAAGAAGAGAGAGGAGCTCTCCTGTGATTGCAGAAGCCGAACTGGTGAATCCGTTGTTGCCAGTAGACTTCCTGTGGGAAGCACAGCTGAACTCCGGATCTCTAGGGCTGAGGACGGTGCTTCCACAGACTCGGGAGAGGATGCACGCCACGCTGCTCTGCCTTGGCGTGGCCCTGTCAGAAGAGAGAAGTTAGGGTTCCTAAGATCTCAGGACCCAAGCAAAGTGAGAGCCAGTAAATTCAAAGGTGACTCGATAATGGCCTCCTTGTGTCAATCGATATATGGGTACAGCCCACGGTTCTACCTCAGGTACTAAATTGGTAGAATCATCAGTTTTTGTATAACAGCAGGGCAGAGAAATCAGGGGGGAGAAATGCTTGTGTGGAAAAGCACAAGTATGTAAGAGAAGCCCTAGAAAGGGGCAGGTGATGTGAATTACAGAGGCTCTGGCCATCAGTAGCTGTGCCACGTTGGGCATGTCATTTAAACTGTGAGACCTCATGTGTCTGGGTGGCTCAGTCGGCTAAGCATCCAATTTTGGCTCAGGGCATGACCTCACAGTTCATGGGTTCAAGCCCTGAGTCGGGTTCTTGCTGATAGCTCAGAGCCTGGAGCCTGCTGTGGATTCTATGTCTCCCTCTCTCTCTGCCCCTCCCCTGCTCACACTCTGTCTCTCTCTCTCTCAAAAATAAATAAACATTAAAAAAATAGTAATAAAAAAAAACTGTGAGACTTAATTTCTTCCCTATAGTAAGCAAAGGTTTAATCTATTCAAATAAATATTGACTAAGCAGTAACTATGTACCTGACGCTTGTTTAGGCACTGAAGAGATAGCAATCAACAAAACTGATAAGTTTCTGTCCTCATGGAGTTTACATTGTAAGGGAGGAGGAGGATTGAAATAGGTGGTTTCTAAAACTTTTAATCCTAATATTCTTTGGTCTAAATTCCTAACTGTGGGAATCGGAGAATTTAAGGTGTGGGAGGAGGTGATTCCAAACCACTTATGGTCTGAGAGTGCAGTCCTCCTGATGAATAATTAGAAAACATTATAAAAACAGTAAGACCAAAGCATCCATAGTTACTTTTGTTTCAACGAGGTTAAGAGTTTTAAAAGGTAAGTTCTCTATATTCCAGAATATGCTCAAATGACAAGACAGATAACAGTCTGGTCTGCTTTAGACATGTTTGATTAAGAGCCAAAGAAATACATTTCCCCTAGAAATGGTAACACGTGATACAGATCTAGATATTGAATCTGACACATGAGTGTGGTATTTTCATTTCATTAACAGAAACTGCCAAGCAAGTTCAAGAAGTTCTATGCGGAGTTTGAAAGTTTAATGGTAAGTGACAGTGGCTCCTTTATTCTGTTCACTGTCTGCATTAATCCAGTTTCTGATTAGCTGAATTGAAGTTCTCATTTCAGAAATTTTACCTGTCCTTGTATGACTTTAAGAAGTTTATGATCCCGTTTTAGTGCTGCTAAAACAAGCATGTCTGACTAATGAATGGCACCCTCAGGAACCAACTTAAAGAGGACTTATGTCCCACATAAGGTCAATTTGTGTAACTAAGAAAAGCAGTGTAATAGGATCCTTTCCGCCTAGCATAGGTTGGCTATGGGTTGGAAGCTGCATTTTCCTTGGCTTGCCAAAATTATTGTTCCCCATTGGCTGGGAGGTGTTAACACCAGAAAAGGAGTGAGTAGGTCTTGGTAGGAGTGATGGAATGGTCTCAGGGCACATGGGGCTGGCTGTGCAAGGCAGAGAGGAGGGGAGTCAGAACTCCCAGGGAGGAGGGGGTGCTTTGGGAGAGGGGGATCTCATGGGTGGGGTTTGTTTTACACATTTTGTATTTGCTCTCAAAGGGCGTCTCTCCCCTCAGTCCCTGCAGGCAAATCTCACTCTCAAGCAAAAAACGAAACAAAAAGCAAGTTATTTTCATGTCAGCCGGGAAATTGTCTTAAAACAAAACTCAGGGGTGCCTGAGTGGCTCAGTTGGTTGAGCATCTGATTCTTTATTTCAGCTCTGGTCATGATCCCAGGGTCATGGGATCGAGCCCAGCATCAGGCTCTGTGCTGAGCATGGAGTCTGCTTTGGGATTCTCTCTCTTTCCCTCTCTGCCCCTCCCCACTGGCTCATGCTCTCTCTTTTTCTCTCTCTCTAAAATAAAAATGTTTTAAAATAATAAATAAATAAAGCAAAAATCAATTTAAGTCTACCTTTTTTTTTTTTAATAATAACAACCAATCTTTATTGAACTCTGTGTATTCCAGGATTGAGCAAAGTAATTTGTAACCATTAATTTATTTAATCACCAAACAATCCTTTGAGGTAGCTCTCATTATTATCAGCTCCATTTTTACACGTGAGAAATTGAAGAACAGAGATTAAGAATCTTTTTTTGTGCTATGAACCAGCAAGTGTTTTTTTTTCCAGGTTATTAATTCTTTCTTTTTGTTTTATTTTTTATTTTTTTTAAATTTACATCCAAATTAGTTAGCATATAGTGAAACAATGATTTCAGGAGTAGATTCCTTAATGCGCCTTACCCATTTAGTCCATCCCTCCTCCCACAGTCCCTCCAGTAACCCTCTGTTTGTTCTCCATATTTAAGAGTCTCTTCTGTTTTGTCCCCTTCCCTGTTTTTATATTATTTTTGTTTCCTTTCCCTTATGTTCACCTGTTTTGTCTCTTAAAGTCCTCATATGAGTGAAGTCATATGATTTTTGTCTTTCTCTAATTTCACTTAGCATAACACCCTCCAGTTCCATCCACGTAGTTGCAAATGGCAAGATTTCATTCTTTTTGATTGCCGAGTAATACCCCATTGTATATATAGACCACATCTTCTTTTTTTTTTTAGAAGTAGTTTTTATTTTATTTTTTTTTTCTGTTCATTTCATAGTTTTTTTATTGTGAACTTTATTGTCAAATTGGTTTCCATACAACACCCAGTGAGACCACATCTTCTTTATCCATTCATCCGTCGATGGACATTTGGGCTCTTTCCATACTTTGGCTATCGTTGATAGTGCTGCTAAAAACATGCGGGTGCTTGTGTCCCTTCGAAACAGCACACCTGTATCCCTTGGATAAATGCCTAGTAGTGCAATTGCTGGGTCGTAGGATAGTTCTATTTTTACTTTTTTGAGGAACTTCCATACTGTTTTCCAGAGTGGCTGCACCAGCTTGCGTTCCCAAGTCTACCTTTCTTTTATAGCTACACTTGGTTGAAAACTATCTGATTGTGGGATAACAAACCTAGGTGTGTTAGGAGGCAGAGGGGGTGGTATGTGTGTCATTTAGTCATTAACCAGCATCTCTTTGTTTCTCTAAAGGATCCTTCTAGAAACCACAGGGCCTACAGGCTGACAGTAGCTAAGCTGGAGCCTCCTCTCATCCCCTTCATGCCTTTGCTCATTAAAGGTAATTCTGAGGGAACCCACAGGTCAAGCCAGTGATGAGTGTGTGGGGAAGAAAACGAACAAGAGCCTCAACAGACTGATCTCTTTGGGAAGAACAGTCCTGTCCCTTCCACCTTCTTCATCACCTCCTCTCCCCCTTGACTTTTCTGAAAGTGTTAGGAAGATTACGGGAGCAGCAGGGATCCATGATTTGGAAGACTTGCTAGGGAAACAGTTAGTTTGGAAATTTTACTAATCTCAGGTAAAGTGCTTTCAAAAGTTAAACACCTAACATAAAAGGAACTATTATCAGCTTTCTTCAACTGCAGTGTTATGCAAATCCTCCAGCATAATCTAATGGTGCTATTGTGGTTTCTTAGAATGACATATTTCTGTTAGTGATTAGAATGTGACTTTTATTTCTTTGCAGATATGACATTTACTCATGAGGGGAACAAGACGTTCATTGACAATCTAGTAAACTTTGAAAAAATGGTACGTACGGTATTGTAACCTTAACCACAATGTTTCTTTAAAATAAAATTTGCATTTGTACTAATAAAGGAAATAATTTCCATATATGCTGCCATGTTAAAAAGGTAGTTACGCATAAAGGAGTTTTGAAATATTCGGCTCAAATTGGCTACCTATTTTAGCCTGTCAGTTCTCTTTTGTGCAACTGAATGGCATTTGTGCTGCAGTTCACAGCAGCAGCTAGCTTTTATGCCGTGTGCTTCGTCCTTGGCTGCCTGTTGCTAAAATGCGTGAATGTTCCAGAGTGACTTCTATGTTGTTGTTTTGTTGTCAGGTTTGTAGAGCTAGACTTCCCTAGGATGCCTTTGAATTGTTTATCTGTTGAGCCTGACTTTAGTGCACGTAGGTAAAAGGCAACTCCATGGCAGATCTTTCTTGCGGAGTATTCATCTAAATGTATAAATAAATAAAGTTCACCCAAGTTCAGAGAGGGAACTTGAAAATCTTCACAAGCAAAAACAATTTTTTAAAGAAATAACAGAAGTGAAACTGGCACGTATTCAGTATTCTGCAGCTCCCTTCATCAAGGAAAAGCTGTTATCTGGCATTGGTTACTTTGCAGTTTATTTTCTTATCTTCCGTGAAGCAATAAAGCAGGTCATGCCAAAACCTATCTTTAGCTACAAAGTGCATGTTAATGGAATGCTCCATTGTCTTCTAAATCCTTTGGCTGCAGCCTGGATGGATGGGGTGTTACAGCCTTATCTCTGTGTGGGTAAGCATCTGCCTGGGGTTATGGTTTGCAGTGGTGAATGTGGCACTGCAGGAAAAGCTCAGGACTTGGGAGTTCAGGAGACAGGAGGTTCAATTCTCAGCTTCGTCCCCCATAGCGGCCCCATAAGTTCTCTGTGCGTCCGTTTCCCCAACAGGAAGTAGCGATCATGCCTACTCTCTCCATGTCTGGAGATTGTCAATGGGTCCAGGGCATGTAAGCATTCCTGTATGCCATAGAGTGCTATAGAATTCTTCTCAGAAAACTGTTCTTCTCATCATTCCTTGATATCCAGCCGGTATGTATGACTCCAGGGCAACTGGAAACATCATGCAGTGATCCTGTAAGGATTGGACCATCCAGCTTTGGGAATGAGCAAGCCCAGCCCGGTGAAGAGGTCGAGCAATTGCTGGGCAACAGGTTTCCATGTCTTCGGCATGAGTTCACATCTCCTCAAAAGGACTCCATACTAGATGGCAAATATTTCCTCAGCGGTCTTCCCCTCCAAAGGCAGAGTACAAACATCTCTAATACTGTGTCAGTTTAGTAATTCTTTGGTCAAAGGAAAAAACATTCTTTTGTCTTGCTCACTTAATTAGTATGGAGAATTAAACATATTTCCCTGATTTCTCAAAACTTGTTTTCCAGAAATGAAAGATTTAGCAAATAGGTAAAGAACCTTCCAGATCACTTATGCAGAAATGCAAACTGAGGGGTAACTGAGCCAACTATTTGACTATAAAATATACATGTGCACAGAGGCGTAGAAGTCAGTTTCCTAAAGAGGTGACTGAGCTTTAGAACTTTTGATCATTAAAGTTAACTGAACAGAACAAACAAGGATAGCAAAACTATCTGTCAAGGAGAATGAAAGTTGTTTCATCTGGGCTTTTAGATCTTGGTGTTGCCTCCATAACCTTCAAAGGAAGAGTCGTATTCATTGGATATTAAGAGAATTCCCCTTCTCCATTTCTCCACTTCTCCACTTTTCTACTTCATGCCCACAACCATGGGTTCTTAAATGCCTACCTGTGAGAGGAGACCCTTCATACCCTGCTCCTCACATCCCGTCCTCAGAGAGATTCCACTTTAACTTAAAAGCAACTGAACGGCCGGGAGAGCAGTTCAGCTGTGATAACAGAAACCTAAATTGACAATGGCTTAAGCAAGCTAAGTTGTTGTTTTTTTTTCTTCATGTGAATGTCTAAGCGAATGTGATAGCTTATGAAGCAGTCAAGGTTCCCGGCTTCTCCCTTGCCATATCACCATGGTCCAAAATGGCAGACCAGCACCACCCCATTGCAGGTACAGGGAAGGGGAAAGGGAGAAGGTGAAGAGAGTGAAGGGAGTACTGAAAGAGAACTGTTTAGTTCTCTACTATAGCAAATATAAATTGTATTTCATTTAATAAATCACACCACGAGAAAGTTTAATTTTACAATTACCTTTCTGTGAGTTTAGTGTTACTGGTAAAAGAAATGGAATTTCAAAACAAGATTTGATTATGTTTTTTAAACCTGACCTTGACCAACCTGGCACTTGTTGTTAGCTTTCCCACCTTCTATCCCCATAAACAAGCCCACCCCTGTTCCCATAGCATCACCCCTGCCACATACAACTCCCACTAGTGGCCCCCCACTGACGCTGTGTGTCTTGGGAAGGATACAACTCTCTTTTCAAGTTGACGTCCACACCACTTCCCAGTCATTCATCAGCCAGGCCAAGGTGGTGAGCAGAACTGGCAGACTTTGTGGGGCTGGTAGGCGGTGTCCCCAGAGGGAACCCCTGCCAGGGGCAGAAGTCACCAGGGAAGCCAGGAACACAGATGCCTTTTCTTGGTGGCAGCATTGCCCAGTCACAGCAAACTACTGTGCCAGCCCTAAGTATTTTTATTTTGAACCTTTTTACCCTTGAGGTATGAAATGAGGATTAGAGAATTTGTTGCATATTGGTTTTCAGGATTTATGAGTATGAACAAAAGAGAATTCACACTCTGATCCTTATGCAAAAAAAAAAAAAAGGCAGACATTCTTTCATTTGGGGGGAACATAAAGGAGTATTCAAAAAAATGTTTGAATAAAGCCCTTTGTATCTTTCTATGGCATACATGAATATTTATAACATTTAGGAGGTAGACTAGCAATGGATTAGAGGATAATATGCTGGCTGGCTGCCACTATCCCAGGCTGCATAAAGCATGCTGATAGCCACGGATGCTACTGTATTAGGAGGTTGGTTCTATTTCAGACATACCCATATTTAGGTGTATTTATTTATGAACATTATTTTAAGATAGTCATTTTATTTGGAATGAGAGGCATGGGGCAAGCTTCTACACTTGTGGAAACATTAACAGAAGCTAACTCATTGAGGAAAGAGAAATGCTTTGAATCCTTTTATTTCTGTATCAGTAATTACAGCATTACATAACTAGCAATGATATGTTTTCTATCACCAATAATATTATTACAAGATCCATGGAGAAAGCATCGGATTTATATCAAGCTATGGAGAAAAGAACCTCCAAGTAAAAATCAAAATGTTCAAATACATGCAGTTCTCAGAACTTTCCAACACAATAAAAACCTACAAGAGGACCTTGCAAGTTTATCTCTTTATATAGAACTCACAAACTGGGCTAAAAGCAGATTTTCCAAAAAATATGTTTCAAAGCAATGCAGTATGTGTTGACTGTTCTGGCAAAGGGTTTTGCTAGGAAATGCAAAGAAATCCCATCATCTTTGACCATTAGGAAATTATTTATAGTGAAGAAGGTAAAACATAAACATGTGAAATATTAAAAGCAAAAAAAGATATAGAAACTAGTTTACAATAGTAATAAAAGAGATGTCCAAAGGCACAAAGAGAGGTAACTTGAGCTATATCAAGAGGAAAACAAAACCATGTTAAATACAACAACATAATGTAATCAAATCCAGACTTGTTACCCTGAGCACCATCCAGCCTCACCTCACACTTCATCTTCTCTGTATTCAATCCAAGTTGGCAAAACCAACCTTTTTTCTTTTTTTCTTTTTTCCCCTGCCTCGGGGCCTTTGCATTTATTTGCTACCTTTGCCTGAAACTGTCTCTCTGCTACTCTTCACCTATCTGGGCTTTCTCATCATTCGGGTCTCAGCTCATGTGTCCCCTCCTCCAAGTGGTCTTTCCTGACCACCCTCAAACATTCTTCTTTACTTGTCTGTCTTCCCCACTAGAATATAAGTGTCCTAGACCAGGTATTTAATCAGTTTTGTTCACTGATACTTCTCTAGCACCCAATAAAAGAATAACCCAGTTATATTCCAGTTTGGGATTTAATCCAAAAGTGTTTTCTATTTTATTAGAACACTTGATTAAGCGGAATTTCCCAAGCACTTTGCATTACTGATAGTTTATGCAAGATGATTCCCTCAGCCTTCTTTCTGTTCCTAACTGGACATCATCCTACCTCCCCTCCTACCTGTGGTGCTGCGTCTGCCTCTCATTGTCCTTTCCTGAATGCAGAGAAGCACAATAGTCTGCATTTGCCTGGACAGGCACCTGAGCTACCATGTCCCATGGCCATGATATGTACAATGTACTGTGAGCATCTTGCACGTTACATGTGCATATCTGTATGTCACACACCTCTTGGATATTAAAGATCCATAGCCAGGGGACAGGGCTCAGGGTTCTTCCTCAAAAATGCATATAGTGGAGCCTGGCTGAGCTCCCGGGCCTTTTTGTCTTTTATCTCTGTTCCTTACCATGCAGTTAATTCTACTTGGTTGCTATCATGGGCACCATCCTTGTAGGTGAGAGACTATATTTCTAGATCTTGTGGGGAAAAAAGTCCTGTCCTAAATATATGAGGATCTGATAAAATAATCAGGTGATATAGATGTGGTTTTACACATGCTCAGCAAGGAATTATTGACAGAGTTTTTTTTTATTTGATAGGCATTCAGATGGACGCAGAGTCAAATCAGTAGGGGCAGAAATAAGAAAAGGTAACGTGGGAAACATTAAGAACAAGGTTGGCAAAGATCTCAAGTGGTGAGAGAAGGAAAGGCCAAACTGTTCAGGGTAGGCATTTAAAAGAGGGCTGAAGTCCAGGAGCGGCTCCTCAAAGGACTCCGAGCTGAGAGGCCACATAGCCTGTGAAGAGGGAGGCTGTCCTGGCAGCTGTCTGTCTGTGGGAGGGAGGTCAAGAGAGTGTAACAGTGCAAGGTGGCATTGCCTGGAGGGCCTGCTGGTCTGAACTTGAAAAATAGACAGAAAAGCCTGTTCCTCTTCAAGGATGGGAGAGCTAAGGGAAAGCTGGGCCCGGGGGACCAAAGTCAGTATAGAGGTGGCCAGAAAAGCTGGAGACAGCCTGCTAGGTTATCAACCTGTCTGGATAGGCACAAAGGCAGAAGTTGGCCAGCCCACTCCTGAGGGCACGGTACCACAGAAAGGTAAACAGGGAGGTCCAGGCCAAGGGCCCAGTCTGAGAAGCGCCTCCGACCCTTCACAGGATTCAAGGGGAATTACCTGCATCAGAGCTGGAGGGAAATGTGTTTGGAACTGCAGCCTCAGGGCCACTTGCCCGTGCCGGGTTGGAGTGTAGACAGCCACTCGCCCCTTCCTATGGACAGCACCTTTGTACTGGGCATCTTGTAAGGCAGGCCCTGGGAAAGACTTCTGCTTCTGAATCGCTCTGTTTTCAGCTAAAGAAATAAGAACTTGAGGGTAGTTACAGAGTCCTTGGCTTGCTACCTCCTTTTTTCTTCCTGAGCTTCCCTCCATGAGTTCATGTCCTGAGGGAAATTCATCAGCCTTCCTATGGGCCCATCTCCTAGCCTCCCGGGTGAGGAACTGCACGAACATACTAATTTGTGCAAATAAACGCTGAAGACCTGGACCTAGAATTAGTCTCTGGAAAAAGGGGGGGGTGGCTGTGTGCGATCTGAAATGTGGAACCCCAAGGTTCTAACTTCTAACTGTGGACTGCTTTCTTGGCGAGGGCCCTTGCAACTCTGAGGTGGAGATTCCCAGTGGGGGTGGTGGGGACACATCAAAATCAGTTCAGGTGTGGAGCGGGGGGGTCACACCGTCCACCTATACTGATGGTGAGAGCGCCTTCGAAAGGAGCATATTCTCCTCACTTCACCCCCCATGTACAAACTGCTATTTTAATAAGCCAGTTGCGAAAGGGAGTGTGTCATAAACCTCAGGGTTGCTGAGATGGGGGAAAAAGATGGGAAGCTCTGCCTTGGAGTAAGCAAGTATTTCCCCACCGCCTGGCATTATAGGAAAGCTGCCTGGCCTGCTCCAGGCGGGCCAGCCTGCTCCGGCAGGATCAGCGAGCCCAGGGTATAATCTTTGGCTTCATCCCTGCTGTGGTAGTTGGATAACAAAGCCTGTGTTTCTCTTTAACCTTAGTTTCTGCCAACCTTAACTGAGAACACCAGTGAATGAATGGCTGTTTGCCGTCAAAAACAACATGTAAGGCTTAAGTCTGCAGAAGGATAGAAAGACTCTAAGCAGATAAATGCAAAATCCTCCACTTTGGGCCAAGAAATCAACTGCACATCTACAAAGAATGAAGCTGTGTCCAAACAGCAGCTCAGTGAAATGGGTTCAGAGGTTTTATCCGCTAGTAGTTCAACAGATGTCAGTAAGGTGACTTTTCTTTAAATTGTGGACTCAGATATGTAGCATCATCTAGATCAAGGAAGGAAAATAATTCTTCTGCACTCTGTGATTTGCTTAATCCAGGGCACCGTGCTAGAGACTGCCTTAAAGAGACCCGAACCGGTCTTATGGAAAATTGTTAAAGCAATTGGCAATACTTCACAATTTTTTATTTTATTTTGAAGTTTATTTATTTATTTTGGGGGAGAGAGAGAGAGCAGGGGAGGGGCAGAGACAGACAGAGAGAGAGAGAGAGAGAGAGAGAGAGGCAGAGAATCCCAAGCAGACTCCACACTGTCAGCATGGAGCCCAAGGCAGGGCTCAAAATTCACAAACCGTGAGAGATCATGACCTGAGCCGAAATCAAGAGTCAGGTGCTGGGGCGCCTTGGTGGCTCAGTCGGTTAAGCGGCCGACTTCGGCTCAGGTCATGATCTCGAGGTCCGTGAGTTCGAGCCCTGAGTCGGGCTCTGGGCTGATGGCTCAGAGCCTGGAGCCTGCTTCCGATTCTGTGTCTCCCTCTCTCTCTGCCCCTCCCCCGTTCATGCTCTCTCTCTGTCTCAAAAATAAATAAAATAAATGTTACAAAAAAATAAAATTAAATTAAAAAAGAGTCAGGTGCTTAACTGACTGAGCCACCCAGGCGCCCCAGAATTGGCAATATATAGATTGAACCAGAAAAGACTTGGGAGGTGGGGAGACATCCACAATGGTTGTCTTCTCATGTTTGAATAACTGTCCTGATAAGAAGGAACTAAACGTATATGCTGTGGCTCCAGAGCTCACAACGAGGATCGGTGGGTGAAAAGCAGAGGGAAAATGACTTTGACTGAGAATGATAAAGAAATGTCTAATAGTTAGAAATGTCTAAAAATGGAAGGGGCTGGCCTTGGCGAGAACGAGTAGCTCTCGCTGGATGCATCCGAACAGTGGGAAGCTGCTGTTGACAGGCAGGCTATAAAAGGCATTATGCACCTTGCAAACACTTGAAGAAGGGGACTCCTGAAGCCTCTTTTGGCAACCCAGGAGAGAGCCTGGTAGCTGGCTGCAGCTGTTAACAGCATAGTGCAGGTGTCCATGGGTGCAAAAGAGGGTGGAGTCAAAATATCAAGTTAACCCTTCTTTGGCCTTGTGAAAGCATTCCGTAACTATGCATCGCCTGGCAGTGCTGGTGGGGTTCACAGGCGGTTACCGAGGGTTTACATTTTGCAGCATTTCCCTGCGGACCTCACGGAGGAAAACAATGGGCCTTGTTGCAAAGCCAGGTTTGGATTTCAAAGTTAAACTGAAGTTACCTCTGAGTACAATTAAAAAGGATACGTCAAAATTAAAACCATTGTTAGAATTAATCAAAGATTTAGAAAGGTAGAATGAACTCCAGAGCTGGAAATTACTGATTTAAACAATTGTTCTCACATTTTAAACCACATAATGAGCTAAAAATTATGAAGCCTCAGAGTATAGCTGTAAAGAGTAGTCTAAAACCGAAGTCAGAATGAAATGTTTTAGCTTTCAAAACTAAAAAGCAGAACAATCACTCCCTACAAAATGGTATAGGAAGAGGTTTCTGACCCCTGCTAATTGTTTTATTATTCTTCAGAGGGGCACTCTGGCAGCATTTCCCTGGGTTTTCAGTAATTACACTCCATTCAGTATCTGAAGAATTACAATAATTCCACACAGAATATACTCGTGCCCTTCCGATGCAAAGCCTTTACAGAAGTGAAAAAACAACTTACAGTAAATTAGCAGGAAAATTATCATAGTTACTGTTTATTTCAGGGCTCCATATATCAGAGGCTAATTCTACATTGTATGTTACGTTTTCTTGGAGGTATTTGTAGTATATTTCACATGCTGACCAACAGACATGCTGGTTTTTAGGATCTTTTATGAAAATGACGTTCAAACTTTTCCGATTGCCTCTCTGTGTATGAGAAATTACCCAGTGCAGACGCATGTCACTTAATGCTTGACAGAGTCCGCAAAGCCTCAGTATTCAGCAGGCTGCAATCAGTGTTCACATACACTTGTAAAGCTTTGACTCTTCTGTGAGTTTTTTTTTCCCTGCCAAATAAGTTGGGGTTTTGTTTGTTTGTCTGTTTTAACACTACAGAAGATTTCTCAGTCATTTTGTATACTTTGGCAAGCCAAGGGTCCATGAGAGAAGAAAGCAAGGACTAGAATTGCATGGCCACTCAGAGATAAGAAAATCTCTTTCCCTGGCCGGAGCCTGATCAGTTTTCTGCTCGTGTTAGAATTAATCCACCATCTCCGCGGGACCCCCTTTAGAGTCTGAGCAGCAAAGGTGTCCTGAGAAAATATACAGAGTCTAAGGGTCCCAGCTGCTGTTCAAATACCATCAGCAAGAAATGTGCATACATTCTGGCTGAGAAATGGTCTCATGGATGTTTTTCCTCATGTTTCTGCCCTTCATATTTTTCCTCCTTTCTTCTTTGTCTTAAACTAAGTTGAGTGCAGTATAAAAAATTCACTTATAAGTCTTTATGGCAACCAAAACATTGCAAAGAAACTGAGAGGATCACTTAATGACAAAATTAACAAAGGTTAAATAAGTTACCATCCATCCATAAAGTTGAATACCTACTCGTTTTTTAAAAATGCTTTAAAATGCAAGTGGCATGGAAAACAGTCACAATGCCACGTGAAAAAACGTGTATCACAACAGAAATACATATGTAAAATGTGACTTCAATTGTTTGAAAAATTTTTACTTATTTTTAAAGCATTAGAAGGAATTGTACTAAAATATTAATGAAGTGACTCTGGGAGGTGTATTCTAAGTGACTTCTACTTTGCTCTTAACTTTTATTCGTTTTCTCAAATGTGCACGCATTAGTGTTATGATCAGAAAGGAAGAAGAAGGAAGGAGAGAGGAAATCAGATAATTGAGATTAACATTAAAACACACCCTTTGGCTGGAAGATTAGAAGGGTCAGTAATGCACAGTGTTGAGAAAAATGTATAGGTAGAATATTTTGATTATATTCAGTCTAATCTAATGCCTCATTACTGAGTCCTGTTTCTTATGAGGCACTTGATAAGCTAACCCTTCTCCAAATCTCGGATAGTCACAAATTCGCTTACAAGTTCACAGTGACCTCTGGGAAGGGATGGTGAAAACGAGTCCTGAGGAGTAAGACACAGTCTGAGAAACAACAGACTGATTTTTATGTCAGAGGCACAAACAACTCAACTAGAATTATGCCATTAGTACTCCTCATCTGAGAAGTGCCTTGTATGTGTGACTATAGATGCCTCTTTCAAGTAATGAAACCTGTTCTACATCAACCAGCTGCCTCCAGATAGTCAATGTCTCAGAACAGAATGTTTTTCATGGGCTCAGGTGTTACTGAAATAAATCATCGTTTGGTTTCCTTTATAGACTATACACTAAGCTTACTTGCATTTCATTCTTTCTTTTTTTCTCTATTCTTTTTAGCGCATGATTGCGAATACTGCCAGAACAGTGAGATACTGCAGGAGCCAGCCCTTCAGTAAGTTAAATGCTACCGTGTGCTGCAATCTAGATCTGGGTGATTAAGTCCTTTTTAATGAGGCTACTGAGACATTCTAGAAGTCTGGGTAGTATTTGATTGTGTCAGGGGCACTTTGGACCATGAATTCTCATGGGATAGAGGCCTTGAGTTGAAGGATTTTCTAGCTGTAGAACTAGAAACTAACCATAGAAATACTATTTTATGAATGAACTTAAAGAGAATAAATTTGCTCTTTCTAGTGTGACTAGAGACGACTAAGGCATGATCACCAACGAATCCTGCCTCAAAGCAACTCTTTATGACTCACTGCTTGATGTTGAGAAACTCACATCAATTCCTGATGACTCAGTTTTGTCGTTTATAAACTGGGAAAGATAATATTTATTGTCTCTTGGGGTGTTGCAAGAATGCATTAATGGGTATAACACATTTGTTAAAGGTCCCATAGCAGGAATTCATATTCTATTTCTAGTATTCTCAGGTGAATTTAAGATGTTCTTCCTAAATCTGAACATATAGCAAAATAACTGCTGCCATACAATGCTTTAATATAAAACCATTACCAATAATAAATAGCAACCTTAAACCGATGGGGATTAGGTTGCATCACAGAACCAGGTCAGCTCGCCAGACCAGTGCTGCTGTCTCCTGGGCTGGGACTTTGGGTGGGGGTGGAGCTTTGGCTCCCTTGCGCTGGGCTGGGAGTCAGAAGGTGGCCCCTATAAAAGTTCTTTGCTAAATTCATTGTATGAGTCACTTGAAGTCATTTGGCTCATTAAGCCAACATGATCATTTGAGATGGACGTGACTTTGAGGCTACCAGTACTGTCCCTTCCAATAAACCTTGTGCTAAAAGAGGCTAAAAGTTTCTCAATTTACTAACCAGAGCTGTCTTTACCCTCCCTAGCCCAGGACTGGCTCAAAGTGAGGGTTTGCTAATGCAGGATGCCAGAACTGAAAACTTCTCACTTTTTAATGTACAGAGGGGGAAAAAAATCTATGAAAAGTAATCTTTCCTTAGGGAGCAAGTAGCCCTTTAAAAATTTTACTCAAATGACTGTGCCTCCTCTTCTTTCCAAAATGGGAATAGTCTTACATGTCGTCAACCGTTCCTGCGTGGATTCTGCAAGGATTAAAATGTCTCACATCTCTTCATCTAGTAATTTACTGTATGTATAAAGACATGGTCTTAAAGCAGCCATACAAGTGAAATAGGAGAATATATAAGTGATGTTAGTCTACAACAAGGCCCATGAACCCATGGCCCTTTGGGGCTCTAGGAAATTCCTGAAATGAAACACAAAATTTCTGTGCCTGAGAGGGTTTGTAGCCTTGGGAAGGTTCTCAGTGAGATCAAAGAACTGTGATAGAATATGTTTTGTTCCATAAGCTTCTTTGGAAGTAAATCCTACATTCTCCTACATCTTCTCCTAGAAAAGTGGGGGTGGGCTGGGGAGATTTTATATATATGTGTGTGTGTGTGTGTATATATATATATATATATATATATATATATATACACACACAATATCCACTGCATATGTTGAAGTTATCAGTAACTGCTGGTAAACAACAGCTGCTCAGCTCTGAAGTCAACAGTCTATAGATAAAGCTATAGGAATAGATTTGTAAACATTGTGGGAATATGTACAATGTAATTACAGTATATTGTACATATAGAGTACACTGCCAGGGAAAAAGCGAGGAATTAAACACTGTGGTATTATTTATATGTGATAATTATACTGATGAGTTTCTTCCTAGAGCAAGTAGGGGCCTTTGTATTTTCTCTCTGCTATTCTGTGTTCAGACCTGCAACACTACCCTCCACCCCATATGCAGATGGCATTCTAACTGTCTTTGGGAGTGATGTCAGTGCCCTGCTTAGAAAAGAGCCCCCTACTGGTGATCCATGGGGCAGAGGTAGCCCATGGACCACAGCAGAAGTGTTGGGTCTACACAGAACATGTTTCCCCTTTTATTTGGAAATAGTGTTGCCATTAAAAAATTCCAGGAAAGAAATCCAGGCTTCTCATTTCTCTAGAAAAATAGGAAGATCTGGCAACTCAGAATGCAGATTCCCAGACAGCAGCATCATGCGGGAGCTGAATAGTCACTTTCAAAGGGACCTGGGTTTCCAGTTCACCACTGTCAGATTTGGCCTTCCTCACTCATATATATTCTCTGCAGAGGGCTCTGGACACTTATTTGATTCTTTTTTCAGCCTGGTTTTGGAGAAATCTGTGAACTTCAGATGACTCCATTGCTTACATGCTTGGGGAAGTAAGTGAGAATAGAATAGTAATTGGGATTTCCGAACAAGTAGCATCAGGGAATCGAAGGTCTAGCAGAAGTTATGACTTCAGCGCATGAGCTGAACTTTTCCCTACCCGTGAACAGTCTCGAAGAGCACACATCTATGCAGTGATACTGTATACTCTTTGCAAGTAACAAGGAGAGTCAGATTTATTAATCTCACTGGCTTGCTTCAGTTCAGCCCAGGTGTTAAGCACTTTTGTTAGGAGCTACTAAAAACTATGTCTTGGGGCGCCTGGGTGGCTCAGTCAGTTAAGCGTCCTACTCTTGGATTCCGCTTGGGTCATGATCTCATGGTTTGTGAGTTCGAGCCCCACATCGGGCTCTGTCCTATCAGCTTGAGATTCTCTTTCTTCCTCTCTCCTCCCTTCCCACTGTCTCTCTGTGTCAAAAATAAATAAATAAAACTTTAAAAAAAAAAAAAAACTACGTCTTTTGCCGTTAGTCCTTGTCTGTATCAAAGGGAGAAGAGAGCTGAGTGTGAGACACAGGTGGGATGGAAAGAGGAAGCAATTTTTAATGTATAACCAGAGGCTATCAGGTGATGCTTTCACTTTAATTTGGTGCCATTTTTTTACAACAAAGGAAAATGATCAAAATAGGTGATTTCAGAGAAGAAAAGGGTAGGAGAGGGGAGATGGAATATCCCAGTGGAAACATTTCAATGAATATGGTATGTTGAAAGGTTTCAATGGAAACTTGGAATCCATGGTAAATGTAACAAATAATTGGAGAAAATAAAGCTGTATCTTATATGCGTATATTACACAATGCCAATTTGCTCTCTTCTCTTTCAACAGATCCTGATGCAGCTCAAGCTAATAAGAACCATCAGGATGTCCGGAGTTATGTCCGGCAATTAAATGTGATTGACAACCAGAGAACTTTATCACAGATGTCACACAGATTAGAGCCTCGTCGACCGTAGACATTTAAAGTGCCCAGAGCAATGGTTTGCCTCCAGTCCACAGTCTTTCAAAAATGCCATTTATGCTACTACTGACTGTATTGTCACTAGAAAATTCTACAAAACAAGCAGAAACGCGCCCTGAGACATGTCAGGGCTGCAGCGTACCAGCGTCATAGTAAGAGAAGAAATTCTTTGACTTGCATAAAGCTTTCACACTCTAGCATAGGAATCTCCAATTTGTAGTCACACTATTTTATTTCCAATTGTGCCATCCTCTTTGCTGAAACATAAATTAAGTCCCGATGATAATGGTAGAAACACCATTGTCAAGAGACATATCAAGCCCCTGACAGTTTTTCTCAGAGAGTTGGCCGAGTGAGATGTGCTACAAATGCTGTGGTGGTATAGTTTCACAATTTTATCTCAACCTTGATTTTGGAGCATGGGGGTCTTGGAAGGTGTTGAGGAATCACATAAATCCAAACCATAACTTGTATTCTAGCATCTTCATAGTCTTACCTCTGAAGGAATTGAACCCAACCACATTACTATAAAACATTATGGCTATTGATGTAATTTAGGGAGGACTGGTCCATAATTTCTGGATGATATATAGAATAATATTTATGTTTACAATGTAACTTTTTTAAACTCACAAATCAGGATTACATACATAAGAATTCCACTAAGAAACTCCAAGGTTCTAAAAATTGCCAGCGTTAAGATAAGAAAAGAACATTTCAAAAGAGCACAATATGCACAAAACATTTTTCAAAATTAAAATATTTTCCTGGGCATTAAAAATCTTTACTATTGGCTAATTATTGTTACTGACTAAAAAAACACATATTTTCTGGACTTAAATGTTATTACAGATATCTTAATTTTCAGCAATTGTTTTGCACTTTCAAATAGATTGTAAATAGTTCATTCAATCAATGGTATAGAGTTATTTATTTGCTATATAATAGATATTGTGCCAAATGATTACTTTTTATTTATTTTATTTAGTATGTAATTTTGGAGTACATTTTTTCCTCTTTTCACAATTAGGCTACATTTAATGTGTAGGAATTGTATGTATGTATATCTTCTGTAAATAACAGTATCTTCATTAAATATAATTGTTGACAAGAAAAGGTTGTGCTGTTCTCAGTTCCTATAATATGGGAGGGGTAACCATTCGGTATGGTGGGGACTCAGATTTTTTTTAATTGAAATAAAATTCACATACTATAAAAATCACCCTCTTAAAAGTGTAAAATTCAGTGGCTTTTAGTATATTCACAAGGTAGTTCAACCATCGTCACTAATTCCAGAACATTCCCCTCATTCCTAAGAGAGAGCGCATGTTCATTAGCAGACACACTTCATCCCCTCTCTCCCAGTCTCTGGAAACCACTATCTGCTTTCTGTCTCTGGATTTACCTATTGTGCACATTTTGTGTAACTGGAATTGTATGATATGTAGCCTTCTATATCTGATTTCTTTCACCTGGCATACCATTTTCAAGGTTCATCCATGCCATAGCATGTATCCGCACTTCATTTCTTTCTATGGCTGAATACTATTCACTTATATGAATATACCACTTGTCAGTTGATGGACACTTGAGTCATTCCGCTTTTTGGCTATTAGCCGCTACGAAAAGGCTCTGGATTTTAGAGCTGCCTGATATGGGGCCTCATACCGTTTCTCAGTGATTCAAGCACTTAGTAAATATTTGATGAAGAGATTTCTAAAATTCTTTCAAGCTCAAATATGTCTCTATTTTTCATGTTAGCATTTTCCAGCGTGTGTTTCAGGCTAGACTGGTCTCACAAGTTCACAAACTGTTCCTCCAAAAACAGACCCACGACTGCAAAGCAAAAGCACAAAACCAAGATGGTATCTTCAAATAAATTTAGGAACCACTGCATAATTACCCCATTCTTAGAGATGATTCCCAATGTTCATTAACATATTAAAGAGTCTGAGAAGTCCTGCTGTAATCCCTCCTAACATCTCACAGTGGACGTTCACTTTGAGAAATGCTAAAGCAGGCAAATGCCTTTCTGTGTTCATTTATATCATAGTTCAAGGTCCCCAGGGGAGTTGTTTTATGCAGTGTTCTCCCTCCTGCCTAGTGGAGCATGGTGTCTGGAATTTACTAGAGAATGTTTTTAAAAAGCCACTGAATTTTCTTGATGTCTTTGTTGCTCAGCATTTCACTATCTCGTAGACCTCAATATTGGCTACAAATTTTCACCATTATATAGTTTTCCCTTTCTAGATAATTTTGAAAGCTGAGAGATGAAGCTGATAGCCGGTCCCTTGGGCATTTTTGCTCATTTACTCTTCTTTATTCCTACCTCACTTAAAAGCTGGTATCCTGGGGCGCCTGGGTGGCTTAGTCAGTTAAGCATTGGACTCTTGATTTCAACTCAAGTCATGATCTCACAGTTCGTGAGTTCGAGCCCCATGTTGGGCTCTGTGTTGACAGTGTGGAGCCTGCTGAGGATTCTGTCTCCTCTCTCTGCCCCTCCCCTGCTTGCTCTCTGTAACTTTCTCAAAATAAATAAAAATAAATTGAAAAAAAAATTTTTTTAATGTTTATTTATTTTTGACAGAGAGAGACAGAGCATGAGCAGGGGAGGGTCAGAGAGAGAGCAGGAGACACAGAATCAGAAGTGTGCTCCAGGCTCTGAGCTGTCAGCACAGAGCCCGATGCGGGGCTTGAACCCACGAACCGCGAGATCATGACCCGAGCCGAAGCCGGACGTTCAACCGACTGAGCCACCCAGGCGCCCCAAAAATAAATTTTAAAAAAAGCTGGAATCCTATGTCTGACAGCCTCCTTCCCTCAATTTCATGATGACTGACACCTTTTGACATTTGAATTTAGTTTCAACATGATTCAAAATTGATACATATCCCCCAATGTATATTCCTCTTAGTCTTCCAAATGAGAATAACTACTGTTGTACTTAATAAAGATAAGAGATTTTTAATTATGTCTGGATTCTTTGAAAATGCATTAAATGCTGTTATTTGAAGTAGCAATGGCAAAGTAAAAGAATTAACACTCTAAAAATGGACAGTAGCCAGGCAATCTTTCCTGAAGCAGGAGATGCAGTTAATATTTCAAAATTTGCAAACAAGCCAAAAGAAAATGAGAGGTCTACAGGGTCACAAGAAGGATAATGAGATTTTCTATAGGACATGAAAAAGAAAAAAGAATGTTTTTACCAAAAACACCTGTAGAAAATGATACATTTGAGTGTGTAACATACCTGCTTAACAAGGTCACTAGACTGTACAGGAGCTAAGCTTTTCCAGCAACTTTTGAATACTTTGCAGGTTAAATAGATTTCTCCTGAGTTCAGTGGCTTTTCTTCTTAAATTTTTTTTTCATTCATTTATTTTTGGGAGACAGAGACAGACAGAGCTTGAGCAGGGGAGGGGCAGAGAGAGAAAGACACAGAATCAGAAGCAGGCTCCAGGCTCTGAGCTATCAGCACAGAGCCCGACGCGGGGCAGGAACCCACGAACTGTGAAATCATGACCTGAGCCAAAGTCGGATGCTTAACCAACTGAGCCACCCAGGCGCCCCCATTTCTTCTTAAATATGAATGCAGATCAATGACCACCAGTGTGAGAAAATCAAACGTATTCTGGTTTCAAAATGTGCTTATAATTTTTTTTTTAAAAATCAGCATAGATATGCAATGTGGTAAAAATGAACCCCTACTGTCAATAGGTTTCCTTTTACTGTCAATCTAAAATGTATTACATTTCTTGCTTTGGAATGATCTTAGTTTTCTCTATTTGTTTTAGGTTAGGGAGGAAGAATTTCCTCTGCCCTTCAAGATTCTTCTAGCTGGACTAAGAATCAAATTGACACGAGACAGATTAACAGGAGAAAATCAAATTTAATAGCATACTCATGGGAAATCCCCACACAGACATGGAAATTTTAAAGATGGGCAAAATGAGGTATATATATCATCTTGAACTAAGGAGAAGGGAATAGGGGGCCAAGTCTTCAAAGGGAAGAAATGCAATCTTCAGAAAGAATGAAAAGAAGTCAATGTTTGGTAAACAAATGTTTGCTGGGCCACTCAGAAACAATGGGACAAAGAGAGGACTTTGATCAAACAGGTCTTGCTAGGTTCCTCCTTCTCTACAGTACCTAGTTCATATTATACTGTAGTTACGTACAGTGATAGCTCTCTTCCTGGAGCAGGTCCTCTATCTAAATTCTTTTATGCAATTGAGAGAGGAAGTAAAGAGCTTTTCCTGATTCTGCTGGGGTTTGATTGCTTTTTAACTCAAATAATCTTCATGCCAAAGTGGCCCATCTTGGGCAGCCTACCCTTGAGCCCTACACCTGCATCCAGAACAGCATGGTGTTGGATGGGCAAGTCACTTGTAAACTGACTTACAAACATGTAACTTAATTTGAAGAGACCTTAACTTAATTAGACTCCGTTAGTTATCTTTCTGTTCACTTGCTCATTAGCAAATAATGGTCAAGGGGCTTACTGCGTGCCAGGCCCTCTATGAGCTCAGGATTGAATGGTGAGAAAAACTAGAGGGTTCCTGTTCTCCTGGAGCTTATCACCTAGCAGGGAAGACAGAAGATTAATCAAATAATCGAACAAATAATATAAGCACGCTTCCAGGGAAGGATATGGTGTTGCAAGGACCTGTCATAGGGGATCTAACCTGACCTGAGGTGAGGAAATGTTTCCTGTGGAAGAGACAATAGGCGCATACTCTGAAGAATGGAGATGCTAACTAAGCAGAGAGAGAAGAACATGTTCAAGCAGGAATAATCTCCGCAGTGTGAAGGGCGGAAAGGTCACGGTGGCAGAGCTGAGGGAGCGCTGGTGAGCATTCCCAGATGTGGCTCAGAGCTGCAAAGCCTCCAGGCCTTTTCAAGGAGCTTCTGTCTTTTACCAAGAGCGGTGAGAAGCCATTGAAGTAATTGAGGCAGGGGTTGGTGATCCTAATGGTAGCCCTTGGAGGGCAGGGTCATGGCTTCATGGCACCACATTGCAGAGACAACATGGTGTCATCCTTGATTCCTTAATGACTATTTTATGCAGGCCGAAAGGTAAGGCAGGAGGAACCGTGGATAATGGCAAATATCAAAAGCAGTCACGGACCTGGACACTCACACAGAGTCACGTCATCCTTCTTCCTGACTTAGTGCGCAGTGAACCGCTTTTTAATTCTTTTGCTGCAAAATAGACACACTATAAAATTTACCATGTTAACCCTCTACAAGTGTACAATTCAATGGTATAAGGTCATTCACATTGTTGTGCCACTGTCACCAGTATCCTTCTCCAAACCTTTCTCATCAACTGAAACTGAAACTACCCATTGCATGGTCATTTCATACTCTCCTCCCCCAGCCCCCGGTAAGCACAAGCCCACGTTCTGTCTCCATGGATTTAGAGGTTGCCTCACATAAGGGGAACCACACAATGTTTGTCCTTTTGTGTCTGGCTTGTTTCACTTAGCATTATGTTCTCGACATTTATCCGTGTGGTAGCATGTGTCAGAACCTTTTTCCTTCTTAAGGCTGAAAAAGATTGCATTTCATGCGTATGCCACATTTTGCTTATCTATTCATCCGTCATTTGGTTTGGATGAATCTTTTTTGGCATTGTGAATAATGCTGCTGTGAACATGGGCATACAAATATCTGTTCGAATCCCAGCTCTCAACTCTTTGGATATGTACCTAGAAGTTGAATTGATGAACTGTATGGGAATTCGTGTCTAATTTTTTGAGGAACTGTCATGCGGTGTTCCACAATCGCTGCGCCATTTTATAGGCTACGTCTGACATAGCCCATGCCTACCTATGTCACTTCCTTGGAGACCAAGGCTGCCGATGTATGGCATGAATTCTGGGAAGAGCAGTGGCCAGGGCACCCAGGACTCAGTACGTGGATATCCAACCATTGATCAGGAAGCTTCCATTTGTCACAATGCCCTCCTTTAAGCCCCCTCCTTTAAGCCCCATCATAGGCCATGAGGCAGTGACAGACCCAGAACCGTGGACTGTCCCTGCTTCTTTCTTGGTAATCATGGCAGATTACTATTGCCTATTGCTCGACGCTGAAGGACTAGAGGAAATGTTATTAACCCCAAGAGAGTAAGGGCATGGGAATGGGAAAAGTGTCTGCCTTGCTTCAGCTCCTTTGCACGTGCTTATCCAGCAGCTAGGGAAGGTCAAGGAGGATGCTACAGAAAGCCAGCATTTTTGTTCTTAGGGCAATTTAAATCTGGAAAGACTGGGACCAAAGGCCTGCTATAAAGGGAAGTGAGCACAAGGCACTGCGACCTCAGGGGCACTGGTGTGGGAGGCCCTCCAGACCTGGGGAAGAGAGAGAGGCTGGGGCCAGGGCATGGGAGAGCTGTTTGATTCTGCAATAGTCCCCTCTCTTCAACCAGCAGGGAGGGTTCAGATTCTTCCCTGGCAGGGTGAATCAGAAAGAGTGGAAATTCTACAGTAGGAGGACCAACACAAGAGAATAATCGGAACAAAAGTTGGCATAAAAGTCTTCGGAATGGGTTTTTGCAGCACCTGAGACTAGTGCTAGAGGATTGGAGGACCCTCATGAAGTCTCCATCCATCCATCCATTTATTATTTATTTATTTATAATGTTTATTTATTTTGAGAGAGAGAGAGAGAGAGAGAGAGTGGGAGGGGCAGAGAGAGAGGAAGAGAGAGATCCCAAGCAGGCTTTGTGCTCTTAGCACAGAGTGTGACACAGGGCTCAAATTCATGAATGGTTAGATCATGACCTGAGCCGAAATCAAGAGTTGGACACTTAACCGACTGAGCCACCCAGGCACCCTAGTCTCCATCCATTTAATTGAAGGCAGGTGGCAAGAGTCTCTAGCATGATAACAACAGACACCTGGCAGGAATGGAGTACAATTGATGGTTCCAGTAAGAGTCCTGACATTTCAGGGCAGAGAGACAGAGTCGAATGGTTCAGTCTCCCCAGTGAGGAGAGGGGCTCAAGGTGAGGAGACACAGCAGCTCTGTGGTAGAAAGATTCTGCACCAGCCAAGATGAAGCAGCTTTAGAAGGATGGGGAATGAGGTGGTTCATTCCCGTTGTGGAAAGATAAACCATACCGGCAAGTATATCGGTTGTTGTGTGTATATTAGACAGGGTTCTCCAGAGAAACAGCACTAGTGAAATGTATGTATATGTGGAAGGAGATTTATTTTGAGGAGTTGGCTCACACAACTGTGGAGACTGGAGACTCCAAAATCTGCAGTGTGGGCCAGCAGGTTGGAGACACAGGAGAACCGATGGTGCAGACAAAGTCCAACCAGTGTGCTGGAAAATTTCCTCCTGCTTGAGGAGGCCAGGCTTCTTGCTCCGTTCAGGTCTTCAACTGATCGGATGAGGCCCACTTAATGATTAAGGGCTTTCTCCTTCCTCAAAGTTCACCAATTTAAACGTTTATCTCATCCAAAAACATCTTCTAAGTTCACACAGAAAATAAACCGTTGCCCTGTGTAACAAATCTCCCCCAAATTAGTGCCTTAAAACAACGACGATTCTACGGTGGAACTGGGTAGTTCCACCAATCTGGGCTGGGCCTGGTGGATCAGGATGTGGCTCAGTCACACACCTGCAGGGGGCTTGTATAGGCCGGCCTCAGATGGAATGGGTTCATCTCTGCTCCACACGGCCTCGCATCCTCCAGCAGCCTAGCCTCCGCTCACTTGTCAGTGGGGAAGGGTTCCCAGGGAGCAAGCAGGTAAGCAAGAGCTCTCGCGTCCCAGGCTCAGAACGGGCTCGCCATCGCCAACACTCGGCTGGCCACAGTGGGTCAGGAGGACAGCCAAGATTCAAAGGGCAGAGAAATAACTCTGTCTCTAGATGTGCCAGAGACACATCTAGAGACAGATGTCTCTAGAGACATCTAGATGTCTCGAGACAGATGTCATCTAGAGACGTCTTCCAAGTCCCATCACAAAGACTGGATACAGGGAAAGGAAAACTTGTGCCCTTGTCACCAATGGTCTACTAGAGTGAGGCTAGCACAAGTCGCGACTGTCTGGAAGGTACATTGCTCTTGTTCGTGGAGAGTTTTTCGGGACCTGGTGCCGCCAGGTGTTTTTTGGTTTTTTGGGGTTTTTTTGGTCTTGTTTTGTTTTTATTTCTTTAAAGTTTTATTTATTTGTTTTGAGAGAGAGAATGAACAGAGGAAGGGTAGAGAGAGGGGGGGGAGGGAGAATCCCAAGGAGGCCCTGTGCTGTCAGCACAGAATCCGATGCGGGGCTCAAACTCACAAACTGTGAGATCATGACCTGAACCAAAATCAAAAGTCAGCCGCTTAACTGACAGAGCCACCCAGGTGCCCCTGGGGCTGCCAGGTGTTTAAAGTGCTTCCCTAGGGTGAATCTAACTCTTGGGGAAGGAACATGGAATATCAAAAAGATAATAGGCTTTAAAATCAGACGGATCTGGGTTTGACTCAGCACCTTCACGTGTGTTAGGAAAAGAGGCAACCCTTGCCTCCGGCTGCCACCGCCCCACTGGAGACTTCCTCTCCCACCACGCTTCCTTGTGTGTGTCACAGCTTGCACCAGTATCCGCGGTCGGTCTCAGCTGTGAACATGGGCCGATGTATTTAACCTCTGAGCTCCAACTTCCACATCTGTAAGGGGAGTCATAATACCTTCCTCACAAAGGCTGTGTGAGGGTTCAGTGAGTTAAGGTATATAAAGCACCTAGCATACTGAGTGCTTGGTGCTCGAGAAGTATCAGTGCCTTTCCTGCCTCTCTGCTATACTGACAGGCAATAGTGAAGAGAACTTCAGAACATTCAAGGACACCTGAGAGTCTTCAGCCAAAACAATCACGAAAGGATGGAAAGGTGAAGAAACTTACATGGCAGCATTGAGCCACTGAAACTGACTTGAGGGGCACCTGGGTGGCTCAGTCGGTTAAGCGGCCTACTCTTGATTTCGGCTCAGGTCTTGATCTCATGGTTCATGAGTTTGAGCCCCACATCAGGCCCTGCATTCACTGCATGGAGCCTGCTTTGGATCCTCTCTTCCCCTCTTTCTGCCCCCCCCCCCCCCCACCTCTCTCTCTCTCTCTCAAAAGTAAATAACGTTAAAAAGTTTTTTGTTTTTTTTTTTTAAGAAAAGAAATTGACTTGAGGGAAGGGGCAATTTGAGAGGCATGGCCTTTACCCTCAACCTTTGTCCTTTACCCCAACTTATACCAATTTCAAAATGTTCTTGCTGCAATAATTGAAACAGGATACCACTATCTTGAATGGACCCATCTTAAAAGTTATTTGCAATGGACTAGAAAACATTCCAAATTACCGAGTGAAAGAAGGGAGAGGTGAAAAGACTCGGGCTTTTTACCAATGGATAAAATGTTCATGCGTGAAAGAGTAGATCAGAAGCTCCGCCAAGTGTGACACAAGCCATACACAGATCACACTAGGAGTTAGATTTTAACCTAACTTGGGTGTTCATTTACATGTTCAGTCCACATCACCTCAAAACGATTATATGCTGTTATGAGGTTCCTCCTAAGAAAGGAGTTCTTCATTGGTAGTTCTAATCTTCTGTCACTTGATGCTCACAGGTCGTTATAAACTCTATTTGTATTTGTGGCTTAAATTGAAGGTATGAGCCAAAGGGTACGCTAAATTAGGGATTATTGCTTATGGCACTCTATGTGAGCCAGGTGATGCTAGGTCCTTTTAATTAAGACTGTGTTTTCAATAACAACACAAGCAAATGAATAACATTAAGTCAACATTGAAAGGCTTGCATGGGAGAGGATTGTGGGAATAACTGAGATACACAGTTGTATTACAAGCCTCATGTACAGAGTTCACTTACACATTAGAAAAAAAAAATCTTTGGAGCAACTAAATAAAGTCTGTAACACAGGGCAGGGAAATCTTTTGAGCACCAAGAGAAAATGATGGCTGGAGGGGGGAAGAGGAAATTCTATACTTCCATTTAAAATGAGAATAAAACCCAGATCAGTAAGGAAGATAGAGTTGTAAATACAAAGTTCTCTGAATTCTGACTTCAGAAGAGACTTTTCTGGGATATATTGGTTCAGTAATCAATGCTTTTCACCTGTCACTTCACCTGCCATTTTTTTTTTAAATTTTTTTTAACGTTTATTTATTTTTGAGACAGAGAGAGACAGAGCATGAACGGGGGAGGGTCAGAGAGAGAGGGAAATACAGAATCTGAAACAGGCTCCAGGCTCTGAGCAGTCAGCACAGAGCCCGACGCGGGGCTCGAACTCACACACCGCGAGATCGTGACCTGAGCTGAAGTCGAATGCCCAACCGACTGAGCCACCCAGGCGTCCCAACCTGCCATTTTTTGAATACCTACTATACACCAAATACATGCACACAGCATTTTCTTCTAAATACCTATGAGATGAATAGTCTTACTGTTTATGCATGGGGGAAACACTGAGAGAAATTATCTTGCTCAAGGTCACATGCTTAAATTACAGCAGAGTTGGGGTTTGAAACCAAGTATAATCTGCTCCCAAAGCATATGTTGTTAACTATGAGGCCACACTGTCTGCCTCTTTTTTCGTCCCCATGAGAACTGATTATTGAGGCTTTTGAGGCCACAAACTAAAAAATAACATTGAAGTGTTTAGGAACGAAAGCATGAGATTTATTTTGCCAAAATATTGTAAGTGGAGTTTAGACAAGAGATTTGGGTGTATTTTTCTCTAAAGTTTGTCTTCAAAACAGAACTCTGTGTGTGTGGCCCTCACACTTCATATATCTGCCTTGGGAAATCTTTAATTTCACAGGATATTATAACATTTCTCTGTATTTGCCATAAAGAATCCACTCATATTCAGGAAAGGGCTTCTGTTGTATTTGAAACACTTTATCTCTTAAGCTGAGTGGTTGTTTTCATTCATGTTTTCATATTATTCTCTATGTCTTATTTCATTAAAATCAAGTCCTGAAATTTGAGGGATGTAGATTTACTTGAATATTTTGTAGAAAAGATGGAGAAGGGGGTTTTATTACAGAGTCGCATAGTATTGGGTTTAAAAATATCTCCACAGGACATATCTTGTCTTCCAAATCTTTCTTCTTTGCTGCCAGTCATATGGTCTCCTCTGTCCACTCCTGGTTCCCCACCCCTCTAGTTTGCAGATCCTCCTTGGGGACCCAAAGTCATATTTTCTTTTGTATGCACATCAGCTTAATTTTCTCATAGCCCTAGTTCCAAACATGAAAATCTCCACTCCGACTGAGGACGAAGATATTGTTTGTCCTCAGCAAACAGAAGACCCTCCTGTTATAGGGTCATTCTCTTTATTTTTTATTTTTTTAATTTTTTAAATGTTTATTAATTTTTGAGAGAGAGAGAGAGAGACCGAGTGGAAGTGAGAGAGGGGCAGAGAGAGCGGGAGACACAGAATCCGAAACAGGCTCCAGGCTCTGAGCCGTCAGCACAGAGCCCGACAGGGGGCTGGAACCCACGAACCGTGAGATCATGACCTGAGCCGAAGTCGGACGCTCAGCCGACTGAGCCACCCAGGCCCAGGGTCATTCTCTTTAGAGGGGTAGTATAAAAGACAAAACAAACAAACAAAAACACCTTTTGTAACATTGTTATAATAGAGAAAATAGTCTTATTTAAAACCAAAACTAGCTAAGCTCCTTCTGCCTCCTAAAGGTGAATGTCATAATTCATACTGGGAAAAGTAAATCTCTCCCCTCTCACTTTCTATTTCAGAAACCAGTGGGAAAAGAAAGAAGGAGTGACTGAAACATCAGTCTTCCGCAATTCTGCTGTGCCCTAGCACACATTCAACATGGACATACATTCACAGCAATAGGAGCCTTACCAAATCATTACCTTTCCATGCGGATAAATTTCCAGAATGCACATTGGTGTCACTTTTCCTTTCTCTTAAAATCCCCTAAGTCCTAATAAGCTTAGGGAATAGTTTTTCCCTGCTGGTCTTGACAAGTCCTCAGAGGCTGCAATGATATTTTCAATGCCCTTCAAAATATCAAAGGACTTCTACCAATTCCGAATTTTTTCCTGACCTTTACCATCTTGATAACTGGATGCTCAAGTTGTAGCAAACTTTTCATTTAACTCTTCATTGGGGTTACTCTTCCTGGGTATTCTTCCTGGCTATGCGTCCAGCACTATCTCTCATATTTTTTCACTAGCTATCATGAGTTATAACTTCACAAAACGAGAAAGAACAAGTCCAAGGCATGATAGCATTAATTCTAGTGTACTGGCTGAGTCAACTATGAAAATACCCTGAAGCAAGCCTGCCAGTCAACGTGTCCCTCTGTGTACTTGAGATTCCCATGGAATCTTCCTATTCAGGGAAGTGTCCTATAGGAGAAAAATCTACTTCACAATAGCAGGGAAAATCCATACCAGCTACTTAATAGTCAACAAAATTTTTCTTTCTTAAATATAACTAGAGATATCCAAGAAAACTAGTACCATAAGAGAGAAAAATAACAGGAAATAAAGAGAAAAAACTGACTCCAGAGGAAACAGAAATAATTCAGTAACTGAATAATAATAATAATAGTAGTAATGATAGCAAATATTTAGAATGTGAAACATGACTAATAGTAATAAGAATAATACATAGTTTTACTGAACACTAATTCTGAACCAGGTCCTGGTTTAAACACTATATATATATTTACTTATTTAATCCAAACATACACACACACACACACAAACCCTATTATGGTCCCAGTTTTACAGATGAAGAAACCAAGGCTCAGAGAGGCTGAATAAAATACCCAAGGTCACACAGGTCATAAGCAGCATACCTCAGCCCCGGTCTATTTAATTCCCAAGCCCATGTTCTTTGTCTCTATGCTATATTGCATTGAGAAGCTTCATCATTGAGTTTTAGATACTTTGAAATCGTCACTAACATCTGTCTCAAGGGATCCATCAAGTTATCAAGTTCTCATATACTAAGACCACTCAAGTTCCAACCTGACTTGCCTAAGAGTCTGGGAAAGGGTGAGAGCTTGAATTTGATCCCCATCTACATACACATTAGAGATAAGACTACTGAAGTAAAACCTATGACTTTGAGAATACCTATAAGCTTCATTCATAGGATGTTAACACTAAATCTTGTTGTATCTAGATCCTTTGGGGCCACTAATAATCTGAATCATCTGGAGATACAGCTGATGCAACTTCCCTCAGAGTGTGGGGATGTTTGTTATAGATAACAAGCTGTATAATCTAACACACTGAAACTTGTTAGAGGAGTTTATGCAACTAAAAATGGAAAGTGGAAAAATGATGCAGATAAACTGGTTGTATAGACAAGCCAAGGTTGATTAAGGGAGACTGAAGTTTGATTACTCAAAGGAAATAATTCAGTAGGATTTTGCAAACCTGACATGATTATTTTGAAATGTTTGTCATAACAGTTTGGTAAGGTTTACTTTGTATTAGTAAAGTAAAACACTAAGACAATGATCCAGGTATTTCAACTCTTTTACTTTTGCCTGATATCCAGGGGTAAGGAGAATTGTGATATGTAGGAACATGAAGATTAATCTCATGCATAATGATTTAAAATTGCAATATGTGAACGTAAGTACTGAAATAAGTGGCATGTAGGAGGCCTCAGCTCATTGAAAATGAACACTGGTGTGATGGAAGGCCTAATAAGTAAGATGATGTGTGACATAAGAGGAAGCAAAGACTTAATGAACCTCATTCTCTGACTTGAAGGTAACATGTCTAAGCCTATTACAAAAAACAAAGTCACCCCAGATTCTCTAGGAGTCAGGGAGTCAGTGAGTAGATTTGTATGTACACACACTGACTCTAATATATATATTATCTTATCCTATATATATATTTAATACGTGAATGCAATATATATATATATATATATATAGGCATTCTCTTACTCAAAAAAAGATCTAGAATCTGTCTCTTTAGAACACTGATACTACACATAGGAAAATATAATATTACTGTTTTAATTTTTTCATGTAGAATATTTCTTGTATCAGTGGAAGAATATCCACTGAGAAAAAAGGCTTAATTTCCTTTTATAAATAGCTGTGGATTAGAGTACATCAATTGTTCTCTGCTGTTGCTGTGCGTTTAAAGCCAAGATGATGACTGTATTGAAAAAGAGGGAAGAGAAAATCAATAGATTATTGCTTCAATGGAGCTCACAACAGTGCTGATTAGAGAACACAAATGGATTGCATAATAGTAAAATAACTATAAATTGGGGATGGATTTAAGCCTATGTTAAGACCATTCTTAACTGCATTGTATCTTTAGAAAACATGCATTGAAATTACAACAGCAAATTAAATCTATTCGACCGCAAAATTTAATACATAAGAAATAGCATTTATTAATGATCTGGAAGAGGGAGTAAATAGCATGTTAATGAAATTTGCAGATGATACTAAATTGGAAGGTGTTACAAACAACAATGTGGACAGGAGTTTAATACAAATGGACCTTTAAAAGTTAGGGAAAGCCAATGGGAGCAAAAAAAAAAAAAAGGGCATACAGAACTTAGAAAAATATTCACTGAAAAAATTTCAACTTGAGAAACAATACTATAAAAGAAGTGTGGATGGAAAAGTGACTTTGAAATTTGATCAGGATTTCTGATTTTAATAAACTAGTTAATCTACTCTTGAGAGGTCCTAGACCAACTACTAGGAAAGAATCATCCCTTTACCCCTCCATCCCCTCTATAGGCAGACCAGAAGAACTATATTGCTCACTTGCAGGCCTTTGGGAGGTAAACAAAATGAAGAAAAAAGAGACCAGGTAAAATAGTTTTTAAAAATTGCATATTGAAGACAAAGGAATAAGTAGTAAATAGGGAAGATACATGATTACATATTGGTATCATCATCTAATAGTGTTTACAATGAAGAGGGGCCATGAAAAATCTACAGATGCTTGAAAATTTTATATAAAAGCTGGTTGATGTCACTTGATTGTTTAAGAGCATTTATTCATTGGAACTAATAATTACCATATGAAATATAAGTCTTGCTTTTCCAGATATCAACAAATAAAAGAGTTTTCCTTCTCAATCACAGGTGCCCAAACCCAACAAATTTGTGATATCCTGAATGCCATATGGGAAAATATCATTGGTCTTCCTAGAATGTCTGGGAATTTAATTTTCAATTTGCTTTATCTAGAAAAATGGCAAGATGGGTTACCTGGAAGCTCTGGAGACACTAAGAAACTGAGTAATGTGTCTCTAATGTCCTACCAGCTCACCCGGGGCTAACCTATAGGTATCTGGGGATGAAAGCTTGGGTCTGCTTATTGAATCTGTTAAAGCAGAACCCTCATTTTCAGAAACATGACTATTTTCATAACACTTTCTGTTTCCCTTAAGATTTCATCTTCTCCTTGAGTGGAATCTACCACTACCACATGTGTGATGGAGGGAGGAGAGAGTATTCCTGGTGGCCAGGCGTGATGCCGAGAGTGAGAAGTGATGGAGGAAAACCCAGGGTAGGAGGTGGAGGTGCTGGGAGAGGGGCAGCGCCAGGCCCATGAAGATGGGGATAACGTTGGTGAGGAAAATCTGGATTAGGTCATGTGCCCTAAGGATCTTGGACTTGATTTAGCAGTCAGTGAGGTGTCAGCAAAAGTGGCTGAGTAAAGGTTTTTGAGTTTTGATATGATTCTTCTATATACTGTATTAGATATTCTTTCCAAATACATGTTATTCCCTAATAGGCACGCCTCCGGGATCTTCATCCAAAGTACAGAGAAGTTGGACAGGGCAGGATAGAGAACAAAAGGCCAGCAATATACCATTAGAAAGCCTTTGTAAGGGAACACTGTACCCTAAGTGACACCATTATTTCTGGAGTATACCTTTGAAGCTGTTGTCAATCTGACAGCAATTTACTGTATTATGTTGTCATCAAAATCCCCTTCTGATTTTGTCACGTTTCACTGAAGAAGTCCTCATTGTCCTCCGTGATTCCAGCAGAGAAAACTAGGTTTGTCTGGTACGTCTTGATATCAATGAATCCATGACGGTTCTTGGTGTTCACATTCAAAGCAATTACCAGCTCTTCATCGAATCCTGGCATTTAATAATAACTCTAGGATCTTGCCAGAACATCATATCAACTGTTACATAGTTGGGGAAGAAGCATATGAGTTTCTTGCAGTAAAGTAGGGCTAAGGGCCAACAGGAGAGATGGCGAGGCCCAATGCTGAAAGGGTATAACAAGCTCAGTTATCATTCAGTCACATTTTAGATCTTGGATATTGAAGAAGAATAGCACAGCAAAGAATAGTAAAGAGTAAGCCGTGCATACAACTCAAGACCCGGGTATGTAGGCTTTTATCATCTCGCATGACCATCAGGCAGTATGGTCCCAAGCAAGTGACAGCTGCCTAGGGATAGCCTGGTACCACGTCCCAGATTTCTGACGTCTAGCAAAATGCTCTCCTTCCTGTTCCGGGCAGCTGACCGGTGATGCTGCGTCTTGAGGCACGCAGGACACAAAGGGGTGGATTCCCTCCAGCACAAGGAGCACCTCAGACTCTCTAAAATAGCAGTTCTCAAAGTGTACTTCTGGGAACCTCTTTAGTGAACCTGTAAAGTCAAATCTCATCTCCTAAAGATGCTAAGATGTTATTTTCACTGTGCTCTCTTACGAGTATACGGTCCAGTGGACTCTCCCAAAGGGTACGTGTGGTGTGATACCGGAATACAGGAAAAGCAGATGCAGATATGAGAATCCAACTTTCTTCTTTTAGGCCAGACATTAGAGAGGTTTGCAAAAGTATAAAACAATGACACTCTTCTCACTACTTTTTTTTTTTTTTGGACAATATTTGTTTTTCATTAAAACGTGTTATTTAAGCAAGCATAAGTGAATTTTAAATACAGAGATTTCTGTTTTGATTTCTAATGTGATAAATATTGATAGAATTTACATAAACAAAAACTGTTTGGCACCCTCAAGCACTCGTTTAGAGTGTGAAGGAGTCCTGAGACCAAAATGTTGGAGAATTGCTTAATCTAAAAGAACAAGCTCTGAAGTCCACCTCTTGCTCCCTGAGGGAAGACAAGTTGCTAAAGCTTTCCAAGGCTTTTTCCTGCCCTACCGTGCAGGATGATGATTCGAAATGCCTGATAAGATGGTTGTGATGGAGAGTGTGTGGAAAACTCTTAGCTCAGTGCACAGCACATGAGCTCTCAGTAAATACTAGCCATCACTGTTATTATTATCATGATTATTATTCTTGTTGCTATGGCTGCCACTGTTTCTACCATCATGAGAACTATTACTCCCTCCTGGCCATGGCTCTACTCAGATATCTGTAGGATTTACTCCTTGAACTTGCTAAATGTTCTTGGGCCTTTGTACTTATTGTTCCCTTTGCCTGTGATACTTTTCCCATCTTTTTGTCCAGTAAATTCACTTCATTCTTCTCCTATGGACGTAGGGTTTCTTTGACCTCTTAGAATTGTGTTAGGTGCCCTGCTGTAATCCCACATCTTTGCCCTCTTAAGAGCACACCACAATATAATCACTTGTGTCTTTTCTGGCTTTTCCGCTGCGCTCAGCAAACTCCGTGAGAACAGAGACCACGTCTTGGTCACTGTTATGATCAGCGGCTCAGCACAGTGCCTGCCGTTCAGTAAATGCCAGTGGAACACATTTTGCAAAAGTCTCCTATTTCTCTTCTTTCCCTTCTGCTTGCTCCTTTCATGCCCTGGAACACCTAAGCAGGTTTGGTACCTGGAATATTCCTGTGAACTCGTAGGTCCTTACGTTAGATGTGAAAGCTAAGTTCCAACAGTGACCTGGGCTTCATTTGTGATTTGAAGGTAATGGTCGCTTATCTCAAAGGATGTGTGACCATGTGCCTTCATTTCCCAGAGTGGTGCAGGAGGTAGAACACCAATCATCGTGTAAAAGCTGGTCATTCTTAGCTATGATGAGACTACTCACAGTCTGCAATGGGGGACTGAGATGGCTAAAGAAAATGCTCCTGGGTACCACCGTGCCTCAGAGCTCTGGTTGCTACAAACGGAGGGAAGGATAATCAGAATGCTTTCTTCCTTATAAATTGCCTTTCCTTCTATCCTTAATAGAATTTATGTCTGCACTTCTCTGATCTACTGATAGCTGGTGGCAGTCCCAGAATTTCTATTCAAGGGGAGCGTAGGGACAACGATCTGAATGGGGGGACCAGAAGACTTTTTTCTGTAAGCTCTATTTGCATAGTAAATATACTGTTTTTTACTGACATTGCATATTTATTTTGGAGGGTGTTCTTGGATATAAGAGGGTGTTAAGGACTCCCAATCCACCCCACTGCTGAGAGTACATCTATTTTTAGTGTGGAGACATTTGAAGTAAAGGAATAGGAAGACTTGATAAGAGAGGTTTGACTAGGTCTCTTTTCTATTGCTATTTATATGTGTAAAGCTATGCAGGTGAGAATTAACCAATATATTCTCACAAAAAAAAAAAATTGAAAGTTTGAAAAAGCAGAGTCAGTCAGGCATGGGAATAAGCACTAGACTTTATTTATTAGGTCTGGGGCCCAAAGAGATCAATATAGTCTTAAGGAAAAGGGCAGCTTGACCAAAGAAGAGTCAGACTTGAGGCAACCAGTTTATCACACAACTATGTATTTATTTCAGCTACGGACAGAACATAAGATATGACCTCAAGGAACTTGCAACCTAATTGGGAAGACGAGAGAATGCTTACCAGATGATCATTTAAGCGGACTTGTGAAACTACTCTTGAGTGTTCACTGTTCCTGCTGGTTAGTCTCTTCACCTAATTAAGTAAGGAAAACAGAATGAAGGAAAAATGGATGGGTAGGAAAGGGGATGTGGTAAAAATATGAAGACTCTTAAGGCACGTGCTCCAAATTTAAAGTAATACATTCAGTTTTAAAGCTGGAGCCTGCGGCTAACATCTAACTGGGCCCTCTTATTTTGCAGAGGAGAAAACTGCAGCCTGTCTAGCAAAGTACCCCAACTGATAAGTGGCAGGACTAAACAGGAGCCAGGTCTCTGATTCCCAGTGTCCTTTCCGTCACAGTGCAGTGCCTTCGAAGGTGAGGTAGAGTGACTGGAGTCATGTTATGCCTGGGTCCATCCTGAAGTCTTACTTTCCTCTTTAATGTTCAGATGACTTAGAATTATGTGATCACCTACAACAGTAATTTTGTTAGCATGACAGTTTTCATCAATCGCAATTTCTCAGTTACCAAAATAGACTCCATCAGTGCTGAAATTCTGAGTTCTCACCACAGGGAAAATTCAATAACTTAAACAACAGGCTAGAGAGTTGTGTGTTTAGCTTATATTCCCCCATCCCTCCGCTTTCATATCTTCAACTGGCTGATGACTTACAATTGTATTTCTCTCATGACCTCTTTTCCGAATCTCTGTTTCGTATTTCAACTGCTGCATCTCTACCTGTTTTTCCTCCCATGACCTGGAACTCAACAGGAAGCCAGCTTCTCCCCCACACATCCCTATTTCTGTCAATGACACCATCCTTCTTCCAGTCATCCAGGTCTGACACTTTGGCATCATCTCTGACTCTTTCCTTCTTCTCTTCTACCTCCCCAGTTTCTGTGGCCTCTTCCTGAAACATGGCTCTCAATTCCATTCCTCCTTTTCGGGTTCCATTTTGTACACTCTTGCTCAGGTCCTCAGAATCCTATTACCACGTTGTGACAATATTGACCTCTCATGCTGCCTCCCAGTTTTGCTCTAGCAACACATTCTACAACCATGTGGGCTACTCTCTCTCTCTCTCTAAATCACTGTTCAGACACAAGCACCTGTTTTAATGATTCTAGTTCTCCACAGTTCCCCAGTGCCCATGGATAATAAACCCCAAACTCAAACCCCTGGATAATGCTGCCAGTACCTTTTCGACCTCGGCTCACTTTTCCTCCACAGAATCATCCTTCCCAATCAACAATCACTTTTCTTCCCAATACCTTTTACCACCTGTTGCTCACACGTGAAAAGGATTCTAGTCTTCTCATCTGAACTCAGTTTTGTTAAAGTCACCAACCAGGGCAGCAGACCATGACCCCTCCTCACAATTCCGTAGGTATTTACTTACGGTTCCATCGCGGCAGCCTTCAGCCCTATCTCCTGGAAACATCTTTCCAGGTCTGTGCCCTTCCTTCCCAACTAGATAATTAACTCCTGCAAGGTATGAAGCAGCCTCCCATCTCTTTGTACTCCCAGCGCCTCTGACACAGTAAATATTTGTTGGAAAAGGACTGACTTGACCATACAAGTGGGGTCAACTTGTTAAAATGAGGCGAAGCTACCGAGAGGTCCACAGGCACGCCTCCCTCTCCCCTCCACGCGCTGCAGGGCTAGTGCGCTCCCCGCTCAGCTCCTCCATCCGGGGCTGCGGAGGCTGCCGGGGCGGACGGAATCCTCGGGGGTGCAGGCCCGGGAGGCCCGAGCGCTTCCCCACGCCCCGCCGGCCCGCTAGTCTGAGCAGCGGCGCGGGCAGGGAGGCCCGGCCGTTCCGCGCTCGGAGGTAGGTGGTGCTGTTGTCGCGACTGTCTTCCTCATTGGCGCGGGGCGGAGAGGCGGAATGTTCAACTCCTGACTCGGGCGGAAGCGTGGGAGCCGCGCGGGCCGCCGTCCTCTCGACCCCCGGTCGCCGTCCCTGCCCTCGCCGCGCGCGGGCCTCGGCGCCCCCGGCTGCCGCTCGCGCCCGGCCCGGAAGCCAGGTAAGGGCCAGGCCGGAGGCCGCGGAGGGCGAGGTGGGTCGGAGGCCCCTCGCGCTCGCGAGTCTCCCGGCGTCTCGGGGCCGAGGCCCTGACGGCCTGCGGGGCCCCGCTGGGCACCCTCCCCGACCCAGGGCCCTCCGGGCGGCTGCGGCCGGAGCGAGCGTTCCCGCCGCCCGCGGAGTTCCGCGCCGCGGCCCAGAGGGCCCAAAGTTCGGACCGGTCCCACGCAGAAGTTGGCGCCCGGAAGGGCGGGCGCCGCGTGTCGGGCTTTCTCGGCCCTGCGCTCGGCGCCGGCGTCGGGGGCCGCCGCTTCCCCTCGCCGTGCGCCGGGCCCCCCGCCGGCCGAGCCCGCGACCCCGGGGCCCGAGCGCCGGCTTCTCAGCGGGCGAGCCGGCACCTCTGGGAGGCGAAACGCGAGTCTTCCAAATCAGGGCAGGGCGCGGGCCACTTCCCAGCAGAGGGCTGTGCTTGCGAGGAGAGACCACTAACTTCTGCTTTCCACCCGGCCCGGGCGGCTTCTTCCACCTCGAGCGGCCCTCCCCGGGACAGCGTGCGGCTCGCGCCGCCCGCACCCTCCAGCGGCCCTTTCTGCCACCGGCGAGGGTAGCTCCTACCCTACCCGGGTGTCCCTCGGCGACCCCCATGGCGTCCCCCGGTCCGCGGGCCCCGCGACCTGGCCCAGACCGGCAGGGCAGCGCTGAGGCCGCCGCCACGCCTCGCTTGCTCCTGACAGCTTGCAGACCGACTTTGATACAGACCCGGCGAGATGGCTTCGAATTGCCTAAAAAACGGGGCAGCCCATTGTTAGATTGCTGCAAATGTGCGTTTCTGATGCGCCTCGAGATCTCTGCATAAGCACTGTTTATGGAGGACTTAATTAGTATTTTTGTTAATAACGAAAGCAACATCGTTTAGTGGCCCGCTCTGGATGATACTACAATAAGCAGCTCTCGATTAATAATGGTGTATTAGAATCGCCTCAGATGGTTGCTGAAGTATATTCCTGTTTTATCCCCGAACCTGTTTTACCGGGAGCCTTCTTGCTTTCCTGACCTCAGTTGAAGTGAGCAGTCAGGATGCAGTGGATCCCAACCCACAGTCACTTTTAAAGACAAAAATAAACAGGTGTTTCAAGACAGTTAATGATTTCTTTGTAGTAGGCCTACATCTCCACAGTGAAATTTCATGTCGTTTTTCGATTTTCAAAAAAGAATATGTGACAGCTACATTTTAATTATGGTTTTGGCCTTTGTTTAAAGTTCCGGCTACAGTAGTGAGAGATTTGGGAGATTGCAAATGAACGTGAATTTGGTTTGTTTGGAAACAGTGAATTAAGGTAGAGGAAAATGGTCTTATAAAGCAACGTGTACTCTTAGTCTTTCACAGCATAATTCCTACTATAACTTTTCTCGAGTTTTTTTTAACCTGGAAGATATTATTTAAATCAAATGTCATAATGGTAATAATTCCAGAGTAAATGACCACCGTGCAATGACAAGGGCCCTTGTCTAGGAAAGGAAAGATGATTGATCTCTTCTTACTCTTTTAGGGGACACATAAGACACATTAAAGAGAGACAAAGAGAGAAATATCCAAATATTAAGCAGGAGGATTTGGATCTAAAAATGGATGGTCAAAGATCTTGGGAACTGAGGGACCTTCTTGCCAAATAAGGAAACTTGGCAGGCTGCTCTGTGTATTTTAAGTTAGCACAAGAGTGAGTGTTATTGGCAATATATTGGCTGAGTGCCTATCTGAAATGAGCAGTGAAACTGACTTTGACAGGGCTACCAAACTATAAACAGGAGTTATGAGGGGCGTGGAGTAAATAATCTAGTCAGAGAAAACATTGGCGAAATTACAATGACGTTTCATGAAAAGAGGTCAGACATAGAGTGAAGCTATTAGTGTGGGGTAAAAGAGAAAAATGGACAGTTTTTAGAAATTGTTAGATTCAAAGAAAAGAGAGGAGAGAATCAATGATTTTTTTTTTTAAGCCAGAAAAAGGTGTTTTGTGGTGATATAGTACCTCTTGGAATAAGATAGCCTTATATCTGGATCCAGAGATGCTGAAAATAAAAATCAATTTGGATCATTTGTTTTCCATTTTATTCTACCCAGGACAGATTGACAGGGAGGGTGTCTTGTCTATCTAAATGTAATAGGAACAGCTAAGGCACCTTTTGGTCTTACTGCAGGGAAGATTTAGGCTACTTCTTTCGTGGCTATTAACCTTGCCCCACTACACACAAATAAGCAGAGTTCCAGCTGTGACCAGAAAACTGTACCTGTTAAGGAAAGAGAGCTATAAATGCTAGAGCTTAGATTGGTCTGACTGATACATGGGTGCTTTTGTGTCAGACCCTCCTATGGACAGCTGAAGCATCGATTATGCCCTAATAGCAGTTAAATAATCCCAACACTGTAGAAGATTCTCTGAGAACAAAGCAGCCATGCTTTGCCACCCTAACCCCACATCACAATTGCTAATAGGAAATTAAAGCCTCAAATGGAACTTCAGGTGGATGACAAGCAATCTAGTGATTATTGTAATAAGCAAAGTGTTTAAAGAAAACGGCAGATTAGAAGGAAGAGGCAGAATGATACAGTGAGAAAAAAGACATACGGGGGAAAAAAAAAAAGATATGACTTTGAAGTCAGACCTGAGTTTGAATCCTAGTCATGTCGCTTGTAAGTTCAGCACTTGGCTTGGGCAACTTTCATACCCATCCTCAGTTTTGTCATGTGTACATTGGGCACAGCCTTCTTGCTGCACAAGCTTATGAGCATGTGGTAATGCTTGAACCAGAGCTTAAAACTTCAGCCACCATAACTGAATAGTAAGGAGTGTTTTCCACATTCTCAAATCAGACACAGAGCAGGCTGCTTGTCTCACCTATACCCAGGTAAGGCTTGCTCTTGGTAGCTGGCTCTGTTCCCAAATCATACTTCATGTGTGTATGCAGGGCTGGGAGGTTTTCATAGATACTCCCCTGCTTTGAGTATAAGGATTTGAAAAGCAGCTTTGTGTACCTCTGTGTTTATGTATAACTTTGAGATTTTTTTGGGAAAGAATCTGAAAGTTAATGCATTTAAATATATGAAGAATTTGAAGAACTCAGGAGTTGTGTGACTAGGGGAAGATTATGACCTGGAAAAGCTAAACCAAAATTACTTGGAACCATTCTTAAAGCTGGCTTTGAGCACAGTTTATCTTCAGGGACTAACCTCCTTCTTTCTGGACTTTGTATAGGAAAACCAAGAAGAGAAGGCAAGAATCATTATCTAAAAGGTCATGGAAAAAGTCTGCTTATGAGACTTTTTTTTTTTTTTAACCAAAGTATCCTATTGTGGAGAAGAATGTATTTCTTCAGGGATCCGTAAATATCCCCGTAAATAAAACAAAGACTCCCATATAAGCAAGCACTTTCTTTAAAATCTTGTATTTAATCTTAAAAACTCATGTGAATTTTGCATTCTCTTCTGTACTGTTTGACTTTACTGAACAAACCAGTACAGGCATGTATGGTCCCTTAGATCTTAAGGTAAAATTGACTTGTGGGAACTGGATTTATTCATACACCTTCTGCACAGTGCTGGGTGCTCCACGTATGGGGGAGCGTGAGCCTCGTTCTGATAAATGAATGTGCGCCATTAAGCTTGCAGCCCAGCCCACTGCATGGGGTAATGCAATTTCATTTTGCTGAGAAAAGAATAATAGTATATCATCATCCAAAGATTTTTTATTTTCTGTGGTTATACTGTGGCTTTCAGCATGAACAAAGCTTTTTGCCTTTGGAAGTGGGGGAGAGGGGAAAGAATAGTGGAAGGATAGAAATCTGGAATATGATGCTCACCTTTTCAACCTGTTTGGGAGGAGAAATTGAGGAGTATGGCCCAGTCATCTCCATTATTTCCATTACTGATGCTGATCACTGTTCCTTTACTTTGCCAGGGACTCTTAGGTTCATGACTGTATCCCTGAGAAAGAATACCATCCATACTTTGTAGTAGGTTGATTAGTCATAACATACTCATAGGGTTGGAGTAGGTCTTAAAAACCATTCATGCTGTTCTAGCTGTTGCAAGAATCTCCTATTCCACATGGCCACCTCCCATTGAACGCTCTCAGCGATAGGCAGCTCACTACTAGACAGAGTGGCATATTTTCTTATTAGGTAATTCTAATAACCAGGAATTCTCTCTGTAGTTTTTAGCTTTGTCTCTGGATCGATACATAATATAGGGTCTTCCATGGTCTTCTCTGGTTTTAGCAATCCCCATTTGCTGTCATCTTATGTCGAGGTTACTAGGTTTTAACTGTCATATTTACCCTTCTCAGGGAACATTTGTTCCAGGTAATTAGTCCAAGATGGTACCTGTTTGTTAGCAGCTAGGGTAGTCAGATACTTTCTATTTGACAGAAAATGGTGCAGCACAAGAAGCAGCACATTTGGGGATGGGTGAGCCTGCTGACTGAAGTAAGCTTGGTTTATTCTTGTTTTCTCCACCACCTCCCCAAACATCTGTGAATTCCTCTTCCTGCCAACCCATGGAAATGTGCTGTCTCAGTGCTCCTTTATTTTCTTCAGAGACTCTGGTCCAGCTTTCTTCTATGCCTCCAGTCGCTCAACACAACAAGCACCTCTGCCATGACCCATGTCATGGATTGTACCTACTCCATGTTGCCTAGTTGGGCTTCTATTTGAGCACAGACACATTTCCACACAGTATTTCTGTGCCATAAGTGCCCCTGTCTCCTACATTCCTGTTCCTCCAGTGTTTTGCCTCAAGTAACTGACATTTCTGGCAAGGAAGTATGTCATGGAAGTCTATTTTCATTAATTGAAATATTAAAGTACAAGTAAGAATGTTTCATTTAACTAGCTCGTTTTTATTTTAACCTTTGCTCTAATTAGAGGGGTTTGTTACTTGTATGATGAAGCATAGAGGAAAAAAAATGAAACAATAGCTATTTTTTGGATTCTTAAAGTCTACTTCTCTCTGATATCCATGCCTAAAGATCCTATTCACTGAGTTCAGCCAGTTCTTTACAGGATATGCTGTTTTCCAGTAGAAGCCTTGGAGGAAGGAAGGGATATCTATGGTAGACACAAGTACTAGTTGGTTCTATTTGCAACCTAGTCTCCTCCAGCGAGTCTTACAGATCTTTTTTGAGTGATTTAAAAACAACAGTAGAACAGCAGTCCTGTTCCAGAATAGAATCTTAGAATCTTTGACCTTGCTCTTATGAACAAATACGCCAAACTCCAGCTTTCCCCATGCTTTGAAGATAAGACTTGTAGGAAAGAAATAGTTGTAGAACCATAATCCAAGTGGTATTATTTTAATACACATGATGAAAAAGCATATTTTTATTATTGTATTCACTAATCTGTGGTAAAGAGGCTGAAATAATACTAGCATAAATAAATATTAGAGCAACAAGGTTGGCAAAATAATTTGTCGAGAGCTGTTTTATAAAAGGGTTTTTTTTTCTGGTCAGATTTAGGTCATAATAAAATAGTTTTTTTTTTCTATACTGCGTCAAAAATAAACTTTTGTGAAGAAGGGAAAAAGGAAAATGTAAATTAGGGATAGAAAAAGAGGAAGAATCTGAATTCAGAAATCACAGGTCCATATAAACCTAAAAGAAAAATCCAGAAAAAGTCCAAAGACCTATTTTCTAGTAAAGTTATTAGTCCTTTTATAAGGTGGGTTTAATTTTAAAAGAAGTTATGATTTACAGGTATTTAATGAAGCTGGTTGTAGTTTCTTGAATCCATTTGACATGTAGTAGATAAGATTTAAAGGAAGACAGTGGCCACCATGGAAGTAGGTATACTCTAGAAATGTACCAAGTGAATGCTATCATTGAATTAATAGGTCCTAAAAACTCTGGTATCTTAAAAAGTGCCATACGCACACACAAAAAAAAAAAACCAAAAAAAAACTATCATCTTTTAATAACTTAGTCTCATTATGAAAAAATAATTTAAAAGAAAATTATAATTACTTAATAAGATCTTGCAAAAATAGCCAAAACCAAAAGCAGCAAACAGAGCAGTGAGAAAGAATTAAAACATATGCACATAAGAAGGATTCATGGACCAATAGTACATTTATCTATTAATCATTGCTCTGCAAAACTAATGGAGATACAAAACAATTCTGAAAACACAGGGAGGAAAACTGAGGAAAGCATACCCAATGGTGAAAGCTGAAGGAGTAGATGACTAAATATTAAATATGGTAACAAGACTTATAAAGATAACTTGAGAAGCATAATTTCCATGTATTGAGTATTGTGTACTAGGTGCTGGGCACTATGCCAGGCACTTTCATGGCATCTCTTACTCCCCAGCAACTATGCAGGATGGGTATTATTTCCAGTGAGAAAATGGAGGTCAGAGAGGTACAATGCCTGGGCCAAGGTCTAACAGCTAATAAGCTCAGATTCACTAATGGATCTAATTGGGGTGCTTCCCCTGGACCATGCTGCTTTTGTGTTGGAATAGTGGTATTTGGAAGTAAGACTCATTAAAGAAGTCAGGTAATACTCTGCAAACTTCATAATTTTGAGCTAGCAACTTGAAGACATTTGATAACAGAATGGAAGAGATTTCAGATTTTTTATTTATTGGGTTGGAAATGTCAGGGTCAGAAAATGTGATTGGTTCAAGGTTACCAAGAGCTAGAGGCAGAATTCAAACTCCTATCTATTTATTTCTAAATCTTGTTTTTTTAATGTTAGAACGTTAGTCTTTTTTGTTTTATTTTGTTGTTTTTAATTCAGGACCAAAGTCCATTTTTTTGGACTTGAAAGCTGAAAACTTTAAAGTCAAATAATACTCCACTTAAGGTTTTCTGCCTCCATATAGTTTCACTTTTGATAGTTCATTGATGGTAACATACACACACACACACACACACACACACACACACACACGTATATGTTTGCTTTCAGCAATTTCGTAGTTAAAAATCTTTTTTAAATTTCAATTTTAAGAAAATTTTTAAAAATTGAAAAGGTTTGTCTTACTATTCAAGTACTCAAACGATTGGACTCAACCATCACATTAGTGATTTTCAACATTTTCAGTGCTATGATACCCTGTTATGCTCTGAGTTTTGTGCTGTCCCTGCTCTAACTTACCCATCAGTGCTGTGTGGTAGATACTTACTAATATTTAAAGCAGCTGTGAGAGTTTAGGAAACAAGTTAAAATGCTAGCAAATTAGGACTGGGTATTGTTGCATGGAGAAAAATTGCCTTTCTTGTGTAAAAGCAATTATTTTAACATGGCGGGATATAAACCTTTGATTGGGTATACCATGTAAATACATTTATATAGATGACTCTTATTATTAAATTTATGTGTATTCACTGGAGAACACATCTGAAAAATTAGAATGTGATTTGATCAGGTAACAGTCTTCCCCAAGATGCTGTAAGCATGATTAATCAGCAACTCACATTTGCCATTCTTCTGATCATACGTTGATCCTCTTAGAATAATGATTTTAAATTAAAGGGAGTTAGCTCAAGGGGAAAAATAAATATACAGGTATCTTCTGCTTTTCGAAAATTTGCATTATACCACTTTGCTTTATGGAAGACCTATATTAGTACCTATTTTTGCTAACAGAAAGAAATCTGAAGAGGATTTTCACTTTTAGGGAAAAAATGTGAAAAGGGAAAATTGCATTCAGCATTTGTTTCGCAGTGAGCTCTTGTAGAGGCAGCACGTACCCTGAGCTTCTCTCCCTGGAACCATGCTCAGCATCAAGCCGTCATAGCTTTGAACTGTGTTTGAGAGCATCTGTACTTTATTTTATCTTGATTTATTTTGTGCATCCATTAACAAGATGTGTCCTGAGGTATCAGAAAAGCCTTAAGAGGGGTTACTTTTTGGGTCCGGAAATATTCAAAAATTTTCCATGTAAATTAATGGCAGTTTCTTTTTTGCTTTACAGCATTTTGGCTAACAAAAGATTTCATGGGAAGGCTGTACTTTTAGATAGCTGGGGAAACCTATACGTGGTCTGATACTCATATAGACGGCAATGGGAATCTCAATTAGGTTTTTCATCTCAGTCCATGATGTTTGGCCCAGCTCGCTGGAATTAAAACCTGTGCTCCTATACCCCAGAATTGTTAGTCTCTTCCATAATAAGATGGGACTTAATTTTTTATGGTCTCAGTAAAACATTCAAATAATTACATAGTCCCATTCATACATAGCTCTTTTCCAAATGGCAGGATGTATCACAAAGTGAGTAACAGTGATTCTGGGGAAGAATATGATTAATTGCCTCATCTTGAGGAGTGAAGGTCCTGGAGAACTCCACTTCTCCTAGATCAACTTCCTCTGGCACTTTTAGATCAGTGTCAAATGTAACTGATCCTACCTCCGTTCATCCATATTCCCTGGACTTGATCTGTACCTGAGGTTTAGATTTATTCATATTGATATCATCCTGGTTCAGATCTCTAGGTTTGTTTTGAAAAGAATTTCCTTCCTTCTTCCTCCTCTTCTTTTTCCTTTGGACTCCTAGACACCTTATTCTGAAGTCCAAACATTTTATCCTCAGTTTCCCAAGCATCCCAGGCAGTAGTTTCCAAATTAGGATTTGCCTCATAATCCTCTGGGGGAACTTGTAAAAGCAACAGTTCTCAGATTTTAGTCTGATTGGAATCTTTCTAGCTGCAAAAGATAACAGAAGAATAGCCAGAAACTATTTATTCATTCATTTGTTCATTCAGCAATTTTTGAATGGAAAAAATTCAGTGCAATTGTATCTGGCTGTGTACTAGGTGCTTAAGAAGATCCAGATGTAAATGGAAATGGGTTTTGCCTTTAAGGGATTTATGGTCCCTTAAAGGTGGGAAGTAAGTGGGAAAGATGAATAGGTAAAGAAAGGTGCTAAGGCACAGAGGGAGAATTTAATTCTGCTCACGAGACTTGAAACAGATAGTTAGGGACAGGAATTTCCTGAGAAGAGAAAGACGTTCAAAGCAGAAATCCCTTATGCAAAGGAAAGGAGATGTGAGAGGGGTAGGAGTACCATGTACTGGTAACTGCAAGGAGTTCCCCATGTGTGCAGGGAGAATGAGAAAACAAGAAGCAAAAGTAGCTATAAGTGGTAAAGGAATAACACAAGAAAATTTCCCAGAATTAAAAGACGAGAGTTCGCTGGGAGTACAGGCTGAGAGAGTTCACCGAATGTCCTCCCAATGAATGAAAAAGATTCATTCCTAAATATGCCCTATTAATCTCGGGCATCCAGAGATGAATACAGGGTCCTAAAAGCTTTCAGAGAGAAGGTAATAGTGTGAAAAGGATTAGTTACCAGAGCAGTATCAGGCTGCTTTACAGCCACATTAGAAATTAGAAGACTATGAAGTAATACTTTTAAAATTATAAGGAAAATTATTTCCTACCTAGAATTGTAAACTCAGCCAGGCTACCAATGAAGACATTTTAGGACACACAGATTCTCAAAAAATTACATTCTGGGTACTCTATTAGGTTGCTAATGGGAGATACACACTGTCAAAACAGAGAAACCAGGGAATTCTAGAACAGAGGGGTTCTCACAGAGGAGAAGGTAAAGGAAATTTTAGGATGATCGTGAAAGGAAGTCCCAGTCCAAGTCAGGCCTAGAGAACAACCATTCCAGCCAGATTGAATTGAGATGAAGAGTATAGGAGGAATGTCTTTAAGAAAAAAATAGAACAACCTCCCCCAAATTACCTGATATTTTTATTTTATTGAGAGGAGTTTTGCCATTCTTAGGATAGTTTAATGAGGTGAATAAGTGCTAAGTATTTAAAAAGCTAAGCAAATAACAAAAACAGAGCAACTAATAACTCTGGGAGAAACAAAAAGTTGTCCAAGAAAGGAAAAGTCATTGAATCCTACAGAGCATTCCTAGGAATATTTACTTTGTCAGCCTACTATTGACTTAACTAGATGTTACAATATAGTTGGAAGCTGGGACGATTGGGCAAGTGTGACATATTTCTATGCAAAGAGGTGAAGGGGGTATATGAGAACTAAATTCTTTTTTCCACAAGGAGAAGTTAATAGATAACATCTGAAATGGAACAATCAAGAAATAGCAATATGATCACACTTTTTAGAAATACAGAGGTAAATAGCAGAAGAAAATGCTAAAGGAGTTGAAATTAGTTCCCTCTGGAGAGAGAATAAGGTGTGGGGAGGGGTGGAGCAGGAGAGTTCTATTTTTTTATTACAAGCTTTGTAGTCCCATTTTATTTTATACTTTGATAAAAATAAAAGCAATTAATAACAATATAGATGGACGTAGCATCTGTAACGTGGAGGGAATCTTGCAAGTGGTGCTTTGCCTTTTATTGAACAAACTTCTTAGCTTGCATATTCTATGTACCTACCTTTGGCACATTCCTAAATTTTTTCCAAACTTTCTTCTTTTCTATGATTAACTGAATGTGAACTGAAACAAAAGTTAGTAAGGTGAATTGTTGACTTACATATGTATAGACTAAGGCTGGATGCTATGGGCTTCCCCCCAACCCACCCCTGTATTTTTGTGTAGACAGTAAGCTTTTAAACTTTAGGATAAATAAACAGTCTTCTCTCTTGCCTTCTCCCCAAAATAGAGCAGAGTTTGACTTTATGTAAGAAATCAGCACTCTTGAGGTGTCTGGCTGGCTCAGTAGGTAGAACATGTGACTCTTGATCTTGGGGTCGTGAGTTCAAGCACCACATTGGGCTTAAAAAAAAAAAAAATCAGCATTCTTCAGTGACATGATGTTCCTAAAATGGGATTGCTAGTCAGCTGCACATTAAGATCTCTGAGCCGACTGTGGACATCACTCAGCAAAGCTTCAAGTTGTTTATGAAGAAATTTTGTCAATTTTATAGATACAAACTGTCCCCTCCACCTTTTTATTTTGAAAATAATCAAACCCCACAGAAAAATGGAAAGAATAGTGAAACACTCATATAACTTTTGCCTAGAATCACTAGTTCTTAACATTTTGTTACATTTGCTTCCTCTCTATGCCGGTGCCCTGTTTTTAGAGATTAAGGAGCAGGGGTTTGAACCATTTTAAATTAAGTTGTAGGTATAATGCTTAAATATGTCTCCCAGTAGATCTCCCAATAACAAGGACATCCTCCTACTGAACCAGAATACTATTATTATCCATGGATAAGATAATAATACCTAACATATAGTTAGTGTTCAATTTTCTCTAAAATCCCAATAATACTTTTTGTAGATTTTTTTTATTCCAGAGTCCAGTCAGTGTTCATTCATTGCATTTAGTCATCATATGCTAGAAATTTTCCTTTTTTTTTTTTTTTTAAGTCTCTCATGACTTTGACAGTTATGAAGATCCCAGACCAGTTGTTTTGTATACATATGCATTTGTCTTTCTGCACCCTCACTGTGAGATTCTAGTAAGAATCTGTATACAAACTTTTGTTCTCCACCTGCTTTTTATGCAGGTTCAACATTTTAGTGCTTTATTTTCTTGCTTTCTTGTTTTGTTTGTATGTTTTTGTTTTGTTTTTCCTGGGAATCTGTGGTTTGGCATGTGGTGTAAAGAATGACCACTTACCCAGAGAATAGTAAAACTCCTTAGACTGCAGAAAATGTCACCGTAATAATCTCTGGGAGAGGTAATCTGTTCCTCTGGAAACAACATAATATTTTTTTTTTTTTTACACTCTTGGCAGGGGTTTTGGATGACTTAATATTGTAATCAAGGGCAAATTTTCTTCTCTTTAATTAAGTCCTGCTACAGTATACAGTCCAGGGAGCCACTTGTGGAAAACACTTGGCCAGCTTTGCTATCCCTGAGCTGAACGCTTGCTTTTGGAATCTAAACACTGTATGTGTGTTCCCTCTGCGGCATTTGGGCTCTCCTTGGGGCGGGATGCTCTGTTGCTTAGGTGATGTATATTTCGTGTGAAGTGAGCACACCGTGGGAGAGCCGGCATACCTCACATGCCGGGAGAGCTATGCAAGTTTGCTGTGGAAAGCATGCTTCCTGTGTGTCAGGGCTCCCTCATAGACCTGGTGACACAGTAGCCTTTAGGCAGAGCTCCTTGGGATGTGCAGGAAGTGCCGCTACAGGTTTTGTCGGGGGAGAAATCTGAGCCATTGCTCTGTGAACAGCTGTGTTTCAGAGCCTGGACAAGTTGCTGTCAACTTTTGCATGGGCTGCCGGGGTAAGTGTTTTCATTTTGATTTGTTTATAGCCTTGTTGTCCTTGTTCCTGAGTCCTCAGGGTTCTTTTTGGAAGTTTCACAGTGCTTGTTACACATTACCTACAGCAGCATTCAGAGGATTTGTTCTAATATGTTTATAATCCAACTTTTCTTTTTCTCTGTCTCTGCAGGTTTTGTGGAAGTCTAATACTTCGTCATTATGAGATGTCGTCTCTCGGTACCTCCTTTGTGCAAATCAAATTTGATGACTTGCAGTTTTTTGAAAACTGCGGTGGAGGAAGTTTTGGGAGTGTATATCGAGCCAGATGGATATCCCAGGACAAGGAGGTGGCTGTAAAGAAGCTGCTCAAAATAGAGAAAGAGGTAAGGCCTTTCCCTGCTCTCAGAACTGGTGGCGATTGCACTTATGTAAGCTTTTCCACAGAGTCAGAGGTCACAGGCTGCCGGGGACCTAGCGAGCGAGGCCTTTGGGGCCGATCCATGAGGCTGTTTCCCAGTTTCCATTCTGGGAGCCCCATAAATAGAAATCACGGCCGCATGTGCTTTAGGGTTGAGTTCTAAGGGTCATCTGCACGGAGAGTGTTTCCTTCCATGGCATGAAAGACCGAATGTTCTCTGAGCTCTCTCTTCGAGGGGAAGGTGAGGTTTCAGACCTTCCTTGGCTTCAGGCTTTTCTTTTCCCTAGGTCAGCCGAGAGGGGTCAGTAAAGAGTAATGTGTGAACATTTTATTCCCTTTTTATTTTGGGTTTCGTGAATCTGTGGTTATCAGGAGTTGTCTTTTAAAAACTAAAAAGCATTGTTTTTCTACTGAAACATAAACAATACCAGCTTCTTGGATTTCACCTCTACTTGAAGCCAACAGTGATGGTTTTTGTTTAATGAAGAATTAACAGATGCTGGACAGAGAGCTGTCTTCTTTGTAAAACCAGAAAAGGGTCTTGGCTTCCAGAGTCTGGGGCTTAGGCTGGTCCTAGTGGGCCCTTCATCTTCCTTAGGAATATGACACAGCTTGGTCCCCATGTTCAGGTTGGTACCTGGAGGATGAAGCTAATTGTGGAGCTGACCTGCAGGCATGGCGTTGATAGCTTTTAACAGCTACCCTCTGGAGCTTGTTTTGGTCATTTCTATTTATGTCCTGCTTGGGTTAATTATTGTTTGTTTTTTTTTCAATGTCTGTTTTTAAAGTGAACTTTTCTATAAATACATTTTAATCTCCCCTGAATGGTTTCATTTTTTTTTTCATTAACTGCTGTCAGTGAACCGTAGCAATTGATTAGAGAAGGAAACCCAAATGGCAGCACTTTGTGGCGTTTCCTCCCAGCAGTGCTGTGTGACTGTGTGATCACCAGCTGAGTTTCCAGTTGTTGAAGCCAGGTCAGAAGGACTAAGCTATTTCTGCCTTGGGGTACCTATAGGTTGTGGAAAGCATTAAGGAGCCCATATGTGCACAAAACGGGAGCATGCTTTGTATAGAAAGTTTCCTCCCCCTCATTTCTTGATCAACACATTTTTCGTAGTAGCCAAATAGTAAAACCATGTCTTACTCTGGATGGAACCTAGCTTCGTTTATCTAGTGAACTCTTTAGTCCTTTATAGGTAAACATTATTGTACCCATTTTATAGATGGAGAAATAGAGGTTTGAAAAACATAGTAAGCTTCCTCAGGAGGGACAAATGAATTCCAGGAAATCAGACCCCCTGTTCTGTAGTTCTCAATTCCGAAACCTGTAGGTGACCAGGTTAGATGGAAAATAAACCAATTCCATCAAATTCATATTCAAAAAAGTATATAAGCATGCTAATATTTGTAAGCATTAGGTCATGCATGCTTAAGTACAACAAGCATGTTCTTATATGATTGTTGGATGCGACACTTTTTGAGTTATAGAACAGATTTTGACAGGAAAACAGTAATTGCTGTGTTCACTCCACACCTCCCCCCACCCCATACATAGCGCCTTTGTTTTGTTTTGTTTTGTTTTCTAATCTTTAAGGAAGCTAATAGAATGACCTAGGAAAGCACAGGGGTGAAAGCAGGAATTGGAAAATGCCAAGTCCTGCTCTCATGTAGGTATTTAACCTAAATGGTTATCGTTCAGAAACTGAGTGGATTGTAGTAAACGGTAGGAGCATAACTCATAAATTTTAGGAAAAACACAAACTCAGTTTCAGCTTTGGGGCTTGGTTTAGCCAGTGATTGCCAGTGATAAAGAGACATGGTAAATTATTGCAAAGCATCCCTCCTTCTTGAATCAACAGGAGTTTAAGATGTAAAAAATTTTGGCTAGGGGTTGGGAGGTATTGGAAAGGAAGTATGCATTTCTTAGTTTGATTTTTGTTCTACTTTGTGAACTATGTATTGGCTTGCTGGCTGGGTGTTTTCTAAGTAAGATAAAAGCAGTAAGCTCTAGATGTTTTTCCAATGTGTAGATTCAGTCTTCTGTTTCTTGGTCACTTTTTCGCCAAGAAGCAATGGGACATTTAATAATATGTTTGCAGCTCATTCACGTACCTCTTTAAGGTGACTTGATATCTGATGAAATATGTTTTATGAACTTAGTGAAAGGTGGAGAAAATATTTATCAGACTCCCTTAACTTTGCTTATGTGAGGGGATAGAAGACCTTTGTTTTTGCTTTTTTTTTGTAGACCTCTGATTTAGTGAGTATGTATTACTTTTCTCTGCTTTAGTGAGTACATATTACTTTTTTAATTTAGAAGAAAAGAAAGAAAAATGGAATTTACTTAAAATCTAGGTAGTTCTTTAAAACTTAATTAAAAAAAAAACTTTTACACCTAGGGAAAACCTCCAAGAATAGTACCGTGAACTCTAGCTTATCCTTTCCCTAGAATCACCACTAATTAACATTTTTCAGCATTTGCTTTCTTTTTATATATCAAGTTGTATGTATTCCTATTTTATTGAACCATGAGAGTAAATTGTAGATGCTGTGTATATAACATCTGTATTTCAGCATCTCCCAAGAATGCAACCATAATACAACTATCAAATCAGAAAATTTAACATTGATGCAATAATATTACCTACCTCACAGTCTATATTCAGATTTTGTCAGTTGTCCCAGTAAGGGCTTTTTATGGCAATTTTTCAACCCAGGATCCAATCAGGATCACATATTGTGTTTAATTTGTATATCTGTTTAATTGAACAGTTTCTCTGCCTTTGTCTTTTAAACTTTGACATTTTTGAAGAGTATGGGATTGTTGGGTAGAATGGCCCTCATTTTGGGTTTATCTGATTTTCCCTTCCTTTTGCCTAGTTTAAGATAATGTAGTTTTGGTAGAAATATTTCATAGGTCATATGCCCTTGGCATATCTTAATGGGAGACTATGATGTCAGTTTGTCTTGTTATTGGTGATACTAATACTTTTGAACCTTTGATTAAGAAGGGTTTACCCAATTTCTCTATAGTAAAAATACCCTTTTCCGAAAACTCTTTGTAATTAATCATTAAGCTGTTGGAAGATACTTTGAGGCTATGTAAACATCTTCTTTCAACAAGTGTTACCCAATGCTTTTAGCATCTGTTGGCAATTCTTGTTTGAACCAGATGTTATTATGACATTTACTATGTAGAAAGAAAAGTTCTAGCATAAATGAGAGCCTTCCTTTCTTTACTTATTCACCCATTCATTTGTTTATTGTTTCATTGTGGACTTACGGATTCTTTTTCAAATTGAAAATGTACCATTATATTACTGTTGTTACTTTCAAGCTTAAATTGTCCCAATTGAGCAAGTAAGAGTCCCTTCAAGTTAGCTCCTTTACCCTTTGGTATGTCTCCGTCACTTTTTAGCATTTTTTTTTTACTTCCTGGCACAAGATTTTCCAGGCTCATCTAGTTCCTACTTCATTCCTGGAATCATCCATTTCTTCAAGAGTCCCTGATCCAGGGTACCAGAATTGGGACTGTGATATTTAGAAACCAAGATTTGGATACTAGTTTTGCATATTGTAGACTTTCTTTTAAAAAAGAGCCTTTATGGGGTTCCTGGATGGCTCTGTGGGTTAAGCCTCCGACTTCGGCTCAGGTCATGATCTCACGGTTTGTGAGTTTGAGCCCCGCGTAAGGCTCTGTGCTGACAGCTCAGAGCCTGGAGCCTGCTTCAGATTCTGTGTCTCCTTCTCTCTCTGCCCCTCCCCAACTTGTGCTCTGTCTCTCTATATCTCTCAAAAAATAAATAAATGTAAAAAAAAAAAAAAAAAGAACCTTTGTTCTTTGGGAGAAAGAATAGTTATAAATTTTACTTATGGAAGCATTTAATTCAAACGTTAGCTATGATCTGTGATACACTCCTGTTAGGAGTGTAAATTGGTAAGCTTCTTGGAAAGAGATTAGCAAAATGCATCAAAATTTTTAAAATATTTACTTTCTTTGAGCCAGAAGTTTTACTTCTATGACTTCATACTAAGGAGGTAGTCAGAGATATGCAGAAAGATGGCTACAGTAGCTGCTCATCTCAGATGATTAATGGTGAAGAACTGGAAACAACCCAAGTGTTCTTTAACAGATTATCTTTTAAGTTACGCTACATCTCTCACACACACACAAAGGCAAATATGGAAGGTGATGGATGTGTTACCTCCATTGTGTGAATCTTTTCACTGTGTGTACGTATAGTAAAATCATCATGTTTTATACTTTTAAAATATTACAATTTGTTGAGTATACCTCAGTAAAGCTGAAAAAAGTATTCTACCTCTGTATAATAGAATTCCATTGCATTTGAGAGAATATTTAAAGAGCTGGGGAAATGCTCATTATATATTGCTAAGTGGTGAAAGCAAACTACAAAACATATATAGTAAGATCTTGGATGTCTGCTTGGTGTCTGTATGGTGTTTTTATTTTACTTCCTTTGTTTTCCATATTTTTCAAAGATCTCACATTTTTCCCCAACATTTTATTATAAAAATTTCAAACATAAAGAAGGGTTGAAAGAATTTTCTAGTGAACATCTACATATCTACCATCTAGGGTCTCTGTCATTAATACAAATATTTTGTCACATGTATATTCAGCTGTGTATCTTTCTATCCATCAATCCATTTTGATGCATTTCAAAATAAGTTGTATGCGTCAGTATCTTTCCCCTTAAATACTTCAGCATGCATATTATTACCAGAGTTCAGTATGTGTTTACTGTTTTGTTTTCTTTTAAGGTAAAATTTACATACAATGAAGTGCACAGATCACTCAGTTTTGACAAGTGCGAACACCCTGTGAGCCATATGTTTACTTTTATAATTGGAAAACACTCAAGAAAAAAATTCTAGCTCAGTTAATCTATGTCACTTTCTCAGGACGTTCAGGTGAACTGAGTTTTATAAAACTCTTCAGTATGTCACGGATTACTAATTTTCCACCCTCAATATGTGCCTCTGAAATGTTGAATGTTTACTTTTCCATCACTTTTCTGTAGCAACGCCAAATAATTTTCCAATGGTAATTTAGCTTGTTTATGTTAGTTGCAGATTTACTTATTTTTGTTAAAAACGAGTTTTCAACAGGAAAAAAGTAATATCTTAGGGGCATATACCAAAAGTAAGAAGAGATGCCTTTACTGTATCTTTTTGGTAAATTCCATATGAGTTGAGATCAAACCATACTGCTTAGGCAGAAATCGAAGCAAGGAGCAGAGAGGGCAAGGAAAGACGTGGGTCATTGTCCTCTTTCCAGCCACTGACCTCACACAGCAGGAGTTCATCAGCCTCCCAGTCCTCATAGAAAGGCTTAATCACAACAGCTTCATTTTGCTCTTGCAATGTATTTAATGATATGTTGAACCAGACATGTCTGCACATGGTATGTTTTTCTGTCTGAGAGATGGAAACCTGCAAGCGTTTGTGTTCCCTTGATATGTGTGGGTATCCAACTGATAGGAAGAAACCAGACTTAAGTATGAGATAGGGAACATGATTCCTCTTTGTTTCTGCAGAAGAATTGAAAGGAAGCAGAGTGCTCAAGAGGTAAAATATGAGGATTCACTTGCCTTGCCTTTTGCAAGGCACCACTCCCTTTATTTAAAAAAGAAAATATCCTACCGAATTTGTTGTAGAAATATTGAAAGCCAGGTAAATTTGAGTTTCAAAACTGTTTCACACTGTAAGTATTTATAAATAAAGAGAGAAGATCAAAATGTCAAAATTGAGGGCAGAATTTGCTTGGGATTCTGCCCCTCCCCTGCTGGCAATCTCTGTCTCTCTCTCAAAATAAACACACCTGAAAAAAAAGGGGGGGGGTCACAAGAACAGGAAATACCAATAAGCTTTTGTGTAAAGGGGGAAATACCTATGTGAAATAGAAAATACAATCTTAAAATTGGCACAGAACTCAACTAAGAATAAAAGCTTTTATTATACAGACTTTATCAACATGACAGCATTTAGTGTTTCATGGAAGGCTAGCAAATATTATTATCACTTTATTAGCTCATGGGAGACCCTTTTTCCTCCTTGCAGTTCTATAGTTTTTTACTAACGAATTATTGGCATTTACTTTAACTGTAGGAATGTTGTTTTAGTATTACCCCCGTCTCTGAACACAATAGAGAGGAATAAAACTGCGTTTATTTTCTTTGTAAATCCTCTCTTTATTTAAATACACTTATAGGACCAATGTAAGCAAGAATAGCTTGCATACGTGATACCTGCTGTTCAGTTCTGGCATAGTTTCTTTAATGATTTGTCCAAAATGGTGTTCAGGAACGGCGATACAGTATTTTTAAGTGTCAGGAGGGCAGACTTCACTATATTAGAGCTAACGTTCTAAGTTGCTACTTTCCAGTGCCCACACTCTCAGTGCCTAGCCTGTTTGTTGTAGCATGTCGCCACTTCCCTAGTCTCCTCTGCTTTGCTCCTCGGCTCCGACTCACGACCCTAAAAGTCAAGACCTGAGCTGAGATCAAGAGTCAGACGCTTAGCTCCCTGAGTCACCCAGGCGCCTCATGTCTTCTTTAAATTTTTTTTCAATGTTTATTTATTTTTGACGAGAGAGAGAGAGAGAGAGAGAGAGAGAGAGAGAAAACGCGCGCGCACGCGCGCGCGCGCACATGAGCGGGGGGAGGGGCAGAGAGAGAGGGAGACACAGAATCCGAAGCAAGGCTCCAGGCTCTGAGCTGTCAGCACAGAGCCCGACCCGGGGCTCGAACTCACAGACCGCGAGATCATGACCTGAGCCAAAGTCAGAGGCTCAACCAACTGAACCACCCAGGCGTCCCCCATGTCTTCTTTAAGACAACCCCGTGTACGTTTTTTTCTGTCCCCAGTCAGAATTTACCGATTCTGGATTCTGTTCTTTTAGGCCAGTGGTTCTCGAGGTCTTGCCTTTGGACTAGAAGCATTAAGCATCACCTGGGAATTTGTTAGAAATGTAACTTCTCATGGGCCTCATGAGAGGCCTCATGTCCATCTTCTGAGTCAGAAACTCTGGTTTGTGGGGCCTGGCAGTCTGCTGTAACAAGCTTTTCAAATGTTCCTGCCGCCCTCCAGAATCTGAGAACCGTTGCTTTAGGTCGTATCTAGCCAATCATATGTCACATGTGTTTGGTCAGTGTGTCAATTTTGGTTTGAAATTTTAGGTACCTTAACTGGTAGTGGTTGTTAGAGGCTTTTTAGACCCTTCCATTTACCACGTTCGGGTGACCATCTGGGCACAGGCCCTGCTTGGCTGTGTCACTGAGCATCATGAGCTAAAAAAGGCTGACTTGGGGAATGGCCCACATCTGTGAAACCTCAGGCAGATGCCTTCAGACTCCAAATCTTCCCCCGCTCGGGTCCTCACCTGACTTTCCAGCCATGTCTTTCATGTTCTGACCTCAACTCCTGTCACCTTTTTCCATTTCTACCGTGGTCCCTCTTTCCTTCAGCCGTAACACCTTTGTCCTCTCTGGCCGGGCAGATCCTGCCCATCCTTCAGATATAATTGCTTCCTTCTCTGTGACACAGTCTCAGGTCTTACAAGCATAATTTTTCTTTTTATTCTGAATTTATTAGTCAACACCGATACCATTGATTTGACTTGTGATGGTTATTGCCTTGTGTGTGACTTTGGTACGCTGTAAACTATCGCCACGTAACTTCTCATGCCAGCGGGCCTCGTCTCCTCTTCTGAGAAGTGGAGCTAACAGCGGTACCTACATCACAGGCTTGTCAGGAAGAGTAATTGAGAGGACACATGTAAAATGTCCGGGAGAGTGCCTGGCACACAGGAAGACCCGGGTAACCATCAACTATCAGGTGTATGTTTACAATCATACTCTGAAGTCAGGATGGCAAATCGGCATCCTGTTTAGTGAAAACTCCAGTTTGTTGGTTCCTAGAACCTTATGTGGGAAAGGGGTCAGAGCCGCGTTTTCAGTCTGCAGGAGAGAGCCACGGCAGGGCTCAGTGTGCACGTGGAAGGGCAAGGATGTGTGAGGTGTCTTCCACATCCCTGTCGTGAGCTCTCTAAGGGCAAGGACTGGCTTTACCTTTGTCGCCAATGCTGCCACCTTCCTGGCTGTCTTCATTGTACCAAGTACATCACCTCTGTGAACTAATCACTCGGTTAGGGGCTTTCCATTACTGCCCTCCTCTTCTTCACACTCCCGTTATGCGATTATAACCTCCATTTGATAGGTCAGAAATTAAGGCTCAGAGAGGTTAAGTAACCTGGCTAGTATAAACAGCACCCTTCCTTGCCTGCCTCACCACTCCCAGCCCTGTGCCTTGCTCACAGTAGTGTTTGGTTGGTAGTGTTGATGTTTGGTATCCTGATGCGGTAGACTTTCGTGTCATTCTCATCCAGGAGGGATCTCCTGTATCAGTGTATCTGCATTTTGTTCATTTACTCTCTTTGAGCTGTGAGAGAGGATGGAACAGGCCTGTCTTTACTTACTGCTGATTGTGAGTTCACTTGGCTACATAGTGACAGAACTGTCCTTTTCTTTAGGGTAACTAATGTTTGATTTTTACAAGTACCCTTGCTTGTCTACCTTTTAGACTGGCATGCCATTTCCGCTTAAGAAATTTTAAACAATTCAATGTGCCGTACTTTTACTTTGTGCTAGATCTAGAAATCATCACTTAGAGAATAAGCAGTTCACCTCATTTTATCTGATAATTAATGTAATCGCCATCATCCAGAAGTACGCACGGAGCAGCTCTCTGAGACGGAGCTCCTTTCCTCGGGGCAGTTCTCTTCCTGGGAGCTTGTAATATAAGATACCCCAAAGTGAATGGCTATAGAGAGACTTAAGAAATTAGACACGTATTGAACAAATGTATCAATGAAATGAGTAAGCATGTATCACTGATACTTCTGAAGGCAATACAAATCTTATAGGAGAGGTAACCACAGGAATGGCTTCTCCTAGAACCAGGAGTTTAGAAAATCACCTGAATCATAAATAATGTTCTTATCATGGTATGTGACATGTGGTTACATTAAGACAAATATCACTCTTTGCTATTTTTCAGATTAATGATATGACCAGAGAAATGTTTTGTTTGCAAGAGAAAGCCCTTATCCTTTTATTTTAGTTAAACAAATTTTAAATCCTTTCAAAACTTTGTTAGATTACATGTTTACTTGCACTTAGAAGTTATTTTTGTTTTGCCATGTGAGGAACATTATTGCAACTGTTATTTCAGCTTTTCATTAAAGTACTGATCTCAGTATATTAAGCAATAAACGTTTCAGTTAATCAGTTAATTACTATCCAGCCATGTTCTAAATATTGTGCTGAAATCAAACCAATGAATGTATTCCAATAAAAATGTTATATCCTGACTGGTGTTATACAAAGCTAGGCTCTTGCTTCATAAAAATAGTTTGAAGCACAAATTGAATTTCTGAGAAATTCAAAGCTTAATACAGAGAGAAAAACTGAAAGATTGAAGGAGAGGAAGAGCTATCCATAAGTATTCCAGATAGTTTCAAAAGAGATACGATTGGCTGTCAGTCTTCAGAATAGAAGTATCTCACTTGGGTATTAAAAAGGTACCTAGATTTTTCTTCTCTGCTTTCCAGTGAAGACAGGAAGTCACATGAAATTATCCAAGATAGAGACCATTTTCTTAATTTGTCTCCCCCCTACTCAGGCTTAATTCCTGCTCCTAGTTAGGACATCCAGTTTCTGTTTGAATACTGCCTTTGGTGACATATGAGATGCAGGCTGTTCAATTTTGGAGCAGTTTAATTCTTAGAAAGTTCTTTATAATGTAACTTCCAGGCATCGCTGTTGGACCCTGGCTCTCAGAACAAATTTTACCCTCTTCTGTATGTCAGCTTCTTGATGAGCACAAGTTCTATATCGTATTGATGTTTATATTTCCTGAGCTCGCTATAAGCAATCAATAAGTGTATAGGGCATAAATAAACAGTAAACATGGTGATCACCCTTCAACTTTCTTCTTTTGTAAGATTTACAGAAAGGTTCTGCTATTCCTGAATCCACAGAAAAGAACACAGTTCGCCATTCCTAGTCTACTACATAGCCTTTCTTTCTTCATGTTTGGCTGACTTTTTGAGTTCTTAATAAATTCGTTTGTCTTTCAATGAAAAGTTCTGTTCTATAACAGCTAGGAAGGATTTTCCTGGCCATGTTCTTACTTTTTTTTTTTTTTTTTTTTTTTTACATGTTTCCAAAAAAGGAATCCAAGATCCTTTTTCTTAGCTCTGCTAATATCAGATGTTCACTGATTGATGACCTGAGAAAAATTAAGGTGTCCTAAATGAAATGAGACTGCCAGAGTCTTAATGACTTGAAAATATGACTTTTATCCCTGTTGCTGTTCTTCAGAAAATAGTGCTTGGTAAAATTAGCTACTTAGAGCAGCTATACTGATAAGGAAGAAAATGTCTGGTGAGTGTTTGTGTAGGCTCTGTTAAAGAATGAGAGGACTCTATGCCTGCTCTGCTTTTAAAGAGAGGTAGTAAGCGATTAATGAATATAATCCGTTTAAATCACTAAGTTAAAAAAATTTTTTTAACATTTATTTTTGAGAGAGACAGAGCAGGAGCAGGAGAGGGGTAGAGACAGAAGGAGACACAGAATCCGAAGCAGGCTCCAGGCTCTAGGCTCTGAGCTGTCAGCACAGAGCCCGACGCGGGGCTCGAACTCATGGACCGCGAGATCATGACCTGCCGAAGTCAGACGCTTAACTGATTGAGCTGCCTGGGTGCCCTTAAACTCACTAAATTTTTAAAACCTGTAGAACTGTGCTTCCTTTAGTAGGAAACTGAATTGCCTTTGTTATTAGAACTATAGTTGTAGAGTCTATCTTAAGCAGTGGGTATTCATTTTTATATCATTGGATGGGTATTTTAAAATACAGTACAAAGTTTAGTTGGCATCTAAACTGACTTTTCCTGAACTAATTAAACTGTGGACAAATCGTTAACGTTGTGAAAATGGATAGCTTCTTCCCTTCAAAAGTCGCAGGACAGTTTCATAACCACGAGTTAAGGCCCCTGTGTGTAATTTGCATTCTTCCTTGGGAAAAAGTTTATCTTCAGAAGAACCTGGGAACTGTCACTAAGGCCAGAGTACATGTCTCAGAACAAGAGGACATGTGGGAAACCCTGGTTCTAGATAAACTCACCTCAAGTGCTGATCACCCCAAGAGCAGAATTTAGTAAGAGATTAAGAAATTAACATTAACTGGATATGGGGGTGTGGAATGTTAAAAAATACATACTCTGCCTTGTTTTGAAAACAATTTAAGATTGTTAGGTAGAATAAGTATATTTTTCAGGTTCCAGGGAAGACCCTATGAGCCCCCCAAATCTCCCTTTCCTAAATGTACAGTAAAGAAATAGAAGAAAATTGACATTTCTTGAGTTCCTGTTAATTTATGGCTGCTATTCTAAGCAGTTGGCATATTCTATTTAATCCTATTGCTAATACCTCAAATTTTAGTGTTGCAATTTCACTCTTTAAGATAGTTTCCCCTAATAAAAATGCAAACAACACTGAGAAGGGTAACTCAACATGTTAGTAATACCTCAGAGTGAGTGACATATGTGTTGTTGGTGTTGTTGTTTTTCCCCTGAGCACATGGTTTTCTAGGTGGGGGATGTATAATTGTTGCTGTAAGAGACTGTGACCTGAACAGATTACTGGGAAATCTCCTTTTTGATATTCTGTCATCCAACAAATATTATTACATGCTAGGCACGATTTTAGATACTGGAGCCTTCTCGGTAATAGACAAAAATTCATGTCCTTTTAGAGCTTACCTTCAAATGTGAAAATAAAAAAAAATTAAGTTGTATGTTAAAACATAAAGACACTCACCCCTTTTATTTTTTAATTTTTTTTTTAAACGTTTTATTTATTTTTGAGACAGAGAGAGACAGAGCATGAACGGGGGAGGGGCAGAGAGAGAGGGAGACACAGAATCGGAAGCAGGCTCCAGGCTCTGACCCATCAGCCCAGAGCCCGACGCGGGGTTTGAACTCGCGGACCATGAGATCGTGACCTGAGCTGAAGTCGGATGCTTAACTGACTGAGCCACCCAGGCGCCCCGACACTCACCCCTTTTAAATATGGGCTGAATTTAGTGACTCACTTGCAAAGACTGGAGTATAAGAAAGGGAAAACTAGTAACTTTAGGCTTTAGTAACTTTACAGTGGACGCCTGGCAGATGCCATCTTAACCAAGCGATCTGGGTTAGCATCGCTAGTGATAAGCCACATCAGCACATGCATCCCCTTGTGGTGTGATGAGAAAAGCACCTCATCTCTGCAGTCTTCTTCCCCAAAACCTGTAATCCCAGTCTAGTCATGAGGAAAACCCCAGATAAACCCAAACTAATAGACATTCTACAAAATACTTGGCCCCTGCCTCTCAAGGCTATTAACAGAAAGTGTCGCAATCCAGAAGAGATTAAGGAGGCCTGGTCACCAAACATTTGGTATCCTGAATTGGATTCTAGAACAGGGGGGAAAAAAAGGCACTGGTAGAGAAAATGGTGAAATCCAAATAAAATCTGGAGTTGAGTTAAGCAATCATGTACCAGTGATGGTTTCTTGGCTTTGACAAATCTAAGTGGGCAGCGTGTTAAAATTAGGGGAAACGAGGTGAGAGGAACGATCTGCATTGTCTGTTCAACTTCTCTGTAAAGCTGACGTTATTCCAAAATTAATACTTTATATGAAAATACAAGGAACACCACAGAACAGAGTAAGGGAAATCAGGAGTGCCAGCGTGGGGTCAGTGTTGCAAATTAGGTTAGGCAGGGGAGGCCTCTTTGAGAAGGTGATACTGGGCAAAAACTTGAAGGAAGTGAAAACGGAGCCCTGTACTTATATGCAGGTGAGACTTTCAGCAGAGATGACAGGTGGGAGCATAGTTGCTGCATTGGAGACATAACAAGAAGGCCATTGTGGCTGGAGTGGTGTGGATGAGGGGAAGAGAAACAGGAAATGGGGCCAGAGCGGTAACAAGGCCAAATGGTATAGGGCCTGGTACGCAATTCTAAGAGCTTCTAATTTAAATTGGGAGGAAATGGTGAGCAACTGAATGCTTTGGGTTTGTACAGTGAAATTATTTGATTTATGTTTTAATATGGCCACTCTGGATACTCTGTAAGAAAAGACCATAAGGGCAGAGGCAGGGGCAGAAAGACCAGATAAGATTATAATCCAAATGAGAGGTTTTTGTGTCTGGGGCCAGGAAGGTTACAGTGCAGGCAGTAAGAAGTGGTTGCATTTGGGGTATATTTTAAAGGTAGAGCTAACCAGACTTCCTCACCTGTCGGACATGCTGTGTGAATGTGGAGTCCTGGGGGTCTCAAAGGCTTTGCTCTTAGGAGATGGAGGGTGCGTTTGCCATCTTGTGAGATGGGGAACATCATGCGTGGAACATATTTGTGAGAGTAGATTGGGAGTTCTTTTGTCGGGGGCGGGTCCAGAGAGAGAGTGTGTGTAGGCAAGGGGCAAAGGGGGAGAGAGAGTGACTGAGACTGAGACCGAAGCAGGCTCCATGCCCAGTGTGGAGCCTGATGCAGGGCTTGAGATCATGACCATGAGATCATGACCTGAGCCGAAATCAGCAGTTGGACACCTAACTGACTGGGCCACCCAGGCACCCCAGGAGTTCATTTTTGATATAAGCAATGAAAAATTGGAATTAGTCTAAAAAATACCATTTATAATACAACAAAAATGTGAAATAGTTGGAAACAACCCAAATATCCGTCAACAGATGAATGGATAAACAAAATACTGTATATGGGTGCAGTGGAATAGCATTCATCCCTTTAAAAAAGGAAGGAGATGGGGCGCCTGGGTGGCGCAGTCGGTTGGGCGTCCGACTTCAGCCAGGTCACGATCTCGCACTCCGTGAGTTCGAGCCCCGCGTCAGGCTCTGGGCTGATGGCTCAGAGCCTGGAGCCTGTTTCCGATTCTGTGTCTCCCTCTCTCTCTGCCCCTCCCCCGTTCATGCTCTGTCTCTCTCTGTCCCAAAAATAAATAAATGTTGAAAAAAAAAAAATTAAAAAAAAAATAAAAAATAAAAAAGGAAGGAGATTCTGGAACACTTTACAACATGGATGAATCTTGAAAGCAGTATGCTAAGCAAAGGAAGCCAAATACAAAAAGACAAATATTGTATGATTTTACTTCTGCGAGGTACCTAGAATAGGCCAATTCAGATGCAGAAGGTAGAATAGTGGTTCCCAGGTGCCACGGGGAATAGGGAGTTTCATTGGTACAGAGTTTCTATTTGGGGTGTTGAACACATTCTGGAAATGAATAGTGATGGTTGTGCAACATGTGAATGCATTTAATGTCTCATACACTTAAAATGATATTTTATGGGGTGCCTGGGTGGCTGAGTCAGTTAAGTGTCTGACTCTTGGTTTTGGCTCAGGTCATGATCTCACAGTTTGTGAGATTGAGCCCCATGTTGGGCTCTGGGCTGACAGTGCGAAGCCTGCTTGGGATATTCTCTCTCTCTCTCTCTCTCTCTCCCTCCCCACCCTCCCCCCCCGCCTCTCCCCTGCTTGCATGTGTGCTCTCTCTCTCTCTCTCCCTTTCTCTCCCTCTATTTCTACAATAAATAATTTTTTAAAAAAATGATCTTTTATGTACCACAACTAAAATATAGAGTTCTGTTTCTAAAAAACAATACAAAATATTAAAGGATAAATTTAACAAAAGCACTGTGCAGGATCTTTACATTGAAAACTATAAAACACTGCTGAGAGAAATAAAAGAAGGCATTAGTAAGTGGAGAGATCTACTCTGTTCATAGATCAGATATATGCTATTAAAATGTCCATCCGTTCTCCTGAAACTGATTTGTAGCTTCAATACAATCCCAATTATAACATCAGCCAATTTTTGGTAAAAATTAATCAGCAGACTGTAAAATCTATATGGAAATGAAAAGGATCTGGAGTAACCAAAACAGTTTTGAAAAAGAATGATGTTGGAGGACTTACATAATATACTACCTTATTTTGTTACTTACTGTAAAGTTACAGTTACCAAGATTGTGTGGTATTCGTGTTATAGATGGACCAGTAGAACAGAACACAGTCCAGAAATAGATCCATATTTGGTCAATAGAATTTCGACAAAGGTACCAGGACAGTTCAGTGAGGAAAGGATAATCTTGTCAACAAATGGTACTGAATCAGTGCCCATATGCCAAAAACTGAGAACCACTGGACTAAGGAAATGTAACAGGGCTATGAGCATTGATAATGGTGTGTGTTTTCATCAGCCATAGTCAGCTCAACAGGTACAGGAGTGGAGTAGACAGAGAATTGGGTTTTTTTCAGGGTTGTGGTTTTCCTGAGTATAATGAAGTAAAAGCACAAGAAGGGAGTTGAGGATGGATGCAAAGGAAGGGTTCTGGATTTGCAAAGGAAATTTAAGTTAGGAAGGAAGAGAAGACCTCTGGGAAGGAAGTGGCACTGAAAAGGTGTAGGAACGGGTGACTATAGGTCACGGGACCATTGGAGCCCAGGTACTTAAACAGAATCTAGGAAGTGGGATGGATGGGTTTGGATTGTGGAGGGGTACAGTTTAATGGTAATGCAGGGTCTAGGGTGTGACCAAAGGAATGTGTGGATGAGGTGTGGTGAAGGATTAGGTTATTGCAGGGGAGTTCAAGGACTTGAGAGGACAAGTGCCAGAGGCTCATTTATGTGCATGTGAACATTCCCACACTATGAGACAAGAATAGTAATTGGAGAAAATGACAGTGAGCCAGGAGCTAAAATCATCAAGAAATGAAGGGGAGCTATTTGGAATTGTTGGTATATGTTGGCAACAATGAAGGATGATGGATGATGCGATCTAGTGACCTAAGATCCAGCATTTAGGGCGGGGGAGAGCTGTCTGGAACTGATAATGAGGAGAGCATAAGGAGGTGAGCAAGGAGAACACTTTGCTCACCTCCAGACCTACTGGAGCAAATGCTGAGAGAGGGATTGGCTGCCATTGAGAGGCCCACAGAGAAGAGCCCAGCGTCTGTCAGAGAAAAGAAGGAAAGTTTAAGGAAGAGGTTCAGGATAGAGGGGGTCTGGTTGCTTGTGGGGCATGAGGGCACCGTGGAAGGGTTTCGGGAGCGGGAGAAAACTGGAAAATAGGGTCTAGCCGGAATATGTGCAGTCATATAGGGATTGGCACTTGGGAGATGGGGGATGGGCACCTGGGGCTTGGGTCGTCTTGTGGCAAAGACATAATCAGGGATCATGGGCACAGTGAGGTGAGTCCTGAAGTTCGTACATCGGAAAGTGGTGGCCAGGCTGTGGAGGTAGGAGGGAGTAGATGTTAGGGCTCCCCTGGCCTTCGGAATTGGGCATGACAGACCTGGGAAGGAGTATATTGACTATGAAAATCTGGTTAACAACAGAAGGGATTTTCTTTAATTTCAGGTTGTGTGATAAGTGTTCTCTGGAATTTGTCAGTGGCTCTCTGAGGAGATAACTGATAACAAGGCCATTCTAGAGTAACCAGGAAAAACTTCTTTCCAGCAGCATGTGCTTAATGGGGAGTCAGTCCACTGGCTGAGATAGCAGTCAAAATGTTTACGAAGACTATAGAATGAATTTTCATTGGCATGTCTTAAACCAAGTTGTCTGTCTTTTGTTGAAGATGGAGGCATTAATTCCTAGGAAGCTGGATAGCTACGTGTTTTAAGAGCCTGCACTCCAGAGTCAGACAGTGGAGATTCAAATCCTGGCCGCACTCCTCATTACTTAAGCAGATCTCAGTTTTCTCTTCTGTAAAATGTAGATAATAATAGGGGCCTGCTTCACAAGGTTATGACGAGGGCCAGCCGAGGTCATCCATGTTGAGCACGCCTAGCTTGCTTCCCGGCGCCTGGTCCGCTTCAGCATTCGTGACTGTTGTTATTACTGTTCGTTCGGCAGCTTACAGTCAGAACATACTCAGTGTTCATACTGTCCTCTGTGGCTTGCCGAACATATTTAAGCATAGCTTTCTTTTTTAAGAGCTGTGGACAGCTTAGTTACTTACATTACCTTACAGTATAATGTTTCCCAGACTTTTAAAATCCACATCTTCTGTGATGCTTTCTCATCCTGTTGTTTTTCATTTTCTTACGAGCCAACAATATTTTATCATTTACTTGATATATATTTGTGTTATTAAGTAGAATGTTTTAACTTAAAAAAAAAAACTATACTTATTATACTTCTGCTTTCCCTGTCCTCCAAAAGTTGGTATCTTCCCCCCCCCCCCCCCCCCCCGCCACTGGAGAATCATTGTCACCTAGGGTCCTTATGACGGCATCATAGAACAATTGGGAGATATCTTCCCACACACAAGACCGGTAGAAGTGAAAAGAACTGATGGCACTTAGTGCTTAGTCCCTTGGTATATGTTGGCAACAGTGAAGGATGATGGATGATGCAGACTAATGACCTAACATTCCGCCTTTGGCGGTGGGGCGGCGGGGGGCACAGAGAGCTGTCTGGAACTGGTGATGAGGAGCAAGGTGGACACCTTGCTTGCCTCCAGGCTGAGTGGAGCAGATGCTGAAAGAGACCACCTAGCTGCCATTGAGAGGCCTACAGAGGAGAGCCCAGCTCCTGTCAGAGAAGGTGAGGCAAAGTTCAGAGAAGTTTAAGCTTTCTGTGGATGTCCAAAGGGGCAGAGCCTTCAGAGGGCAGTTTGAGAGATTCTCAAAAGTCTTAAAATGTCATTTGACCCATCACCCTCACTTTTAAGAATTTGTTCTAAGGGAATAGTTGGAAAAATGCACATGCAGATGTATTCAGAGCTGTGTATGGCCATGAAAAATGGGAAACAGCATGCGCTACTTTTATAATTAAAAAAAAAATAAAGCTGGGGCACCTGGGTGGCTCAGTCGGTTGAGCGTCCAGCTTTGGCTCAGGTCATGATCTCACAGTCCGTGAGTTCGAGCCCTACGTTGGGGTCTGTGCTGACAGCTTGGAACCTGGAGCCTGCTTCGGATTCTGTGTCTCCCTCTCTCTCTGCCCCTCCCCTGCTCATGCTCTGTCTCTCTCTGTCTCAAAAATAAATACAAACATAAAAAAAAAAAAAAAAGCTGACCAAATGCACGGAATCTTATAGCATGGAGACGGGAAATATCTTTATAACTGGTCTGTTCTGTACACAGGAGGCCTCTGTGTACTAAACTAAACCTCCTGTTTAGTGTTGAATCATGCAAAGTACCTTGAAAGTTTACGCATATGTTTCCTTAATCCTTTTTTTTTAATGTTCATTTATTTTTGAGAGAGCATGAGCAGGGGAGGGGCAGAGAGAGAGGGGGACAGAGGATCCGATGCGGGGCTAGAACTCACGAACCATGAGATCATAACCTGAGCCTAAGTCGGACTCTTAGCCGACTCAGCCACCCAGGCGCCCTTCATATGTTTTGAAATATTTTCTGCTTCACCTCTCCTAGAAGAATATCATTGATGACCCAGAATTTTAATCTCCTTATTTATCTTCCTTTCCCCCGCCGTCCCCAATTTCTTTGCTGTCCTGAAGCTCTGCATACATATGGTATAAAGTAAACATGGATTCTTAAGAGTTTCTCGGTCTTACTTGATAGTTGGAGAAACACTGCAGACACTTTAAGTTAAATGTAATTTGCATTTATCTGGTCACTTGGTACTAGTGACCAGGAATACAAATAGAACGTTTGGTTACTAACCAGTAAGGCTTTAGAATTTTGCCTATATTTCCAGCTTGCTCCCGATCTGGTAATTATAAAGGGGAGAAATCTGTATTTGCTCTGTGGGTGCAAATGTGTAAAGAACAAGTAGCCCAGTACTTGGGTGGCATTAGAAATATGCCTTTCCCTTTATTATGGTGGATTTTTCCCCCCTCTTTTTGTTCTAGCAAACTCATAAAGGTTCTGGAATGTTTACCCACAGCCATTTGTCAGGATGAGTTAGGAAGAAATTTTCCTTTTTAAGAACTGTATATAAACAGAGAGAAACATTTCACACCTGTTTATCTTAGCGGGGCCTGCGCAAAGGGGGAGATAGGTTCTGCCTTAACTCTTCCATTGAGAGAGGAGTTTAGAAAAGAGGCAGAGTGTCCTGTGATCTCCTGAGCTTTGGATTAGAGCACTCAGAACCAAGTGGAGGGGCCCACCATTTGTGGCTACGCGTGAAAACCTTTCCTAAATTTCTTATTTCTCTGTTTGAGCCCGTCTTTCAGCTCACCTAGCTGAATTGTCTATGTTCATGAGATACTTCTATAATACATTTTCAGACATACACTTTAGGATTCAGAATTTTTTCCTTACTGAAAACTGCCTTTCAGTTTTGGTCTCCATTTGATACAAATCTCTCTCCTAGTATTTTAGGAAATCTTGTTGGAGGGTGGGGCATGATCTATATTGTCTCCTCTAAAGGAATGTTTGATGATCCTCTTTTAAGATACTGTTCATTCAATTTTGTAATAAGTAAGACCTAATAATAGCTTTTTAACTTTAAAAAGAGAGTCCTTTTTTATACAACTTCGAAATCAAAACAAAGTGGTGTCCTCTCTGACTGAATCAGTTCATAAGCCGTGTGAGAAAATTAGTCTGTCTTTCCATTTGCTACCACCTCTCATCACCGAGTGTCTTTCCATACAACCACTTAAACCACTTTCTCTCGCAGATGTTCCAACCTTACTTGGTTTCAGTGCCTACCTTGGTTAATGACTCTGCCCTGTCTTTGCCCGTCATCCTGAGTGAATTTGGTACCCACTTGAAGGCCCTCTGAGTCGACTGCCCGCTTCTGTCACTACTACCACTTTGTCTTTCAGCTCCACTTCCCTGCAGCCACTTAGGGGTACAACCTTCAACATCTCAACTTAGAACTACTCCACCTTGAAAATAGCAGGCCTTAGCTTCCCCTCTCTGCCTGCAATTCGTCTTACCCAGTCTTCCAACAACCCTGCCTTTCTTTACCCTTATCATGACCTCCAGCCTGTATTCTTCAAATTCTGCTCCCACCCCCTTTTTAAATCTGTTTTTAATTGAAGGAGAGTTGACATAGAACATTACATTAGTCTCAGGTGTCCAGCATCATTATTTGACATCTATATACGTTACAACATGCTCACCACAGTAAGTGTAGTTACCATCTGTCACCATACAAAGTTTTACCATATTATTGACTATATTCCCCCTTTTGGATTCAGTTGCTCCAAGCTTGCATGTTTCCCACCATGTACTCATTTCGGTGCTCACCTCTTAATCCTATTAAATCCCTGTCGTCTCATCTCCTTGACCTTCCACTCCTTGAAGACAAAGACAGTGGCTTTGTGTATCTGTGCATCACTTTGAACAGTGTGTATTTTTTTTTTTTAATTTTGTTAGTGTTTATTATTTTTGAGAGAGAGAGAGAGAGAGAGTGCGAGCAGGGGAGGGACAGAGAGAGACACACACACGCCGAATCCGAAGCAGGCTCCAGGCTCTGAGCTGTCAGCACAGAGCCCGATGCGGGGCTTGAACCCATGAACTGCAAGATCATGATCTGAGCCGAACTTGGTCGCTTAACTGACTGAGCCACCCAGGTGCCCGTTATTTTCTTAATATGCAAATGAATGTTAACATATCTGTTCACAGATTCAGGTCTAACAGCTTTTGGCTGTGCCAAAAATTAATACGCCTACCATCAGAGGACAAATATTTACAACACCGAGGAACCCAACTAATAGAATTGCAGGGTCTGTACTTTCAGGGCTGCAAACTCCAGAGTCCTCATACAGTAATCTAAGGGTGTGAGGTCGGCCAGACATCACACGGTGTGAGGTGCGGGAGCTGGGGAAGCCGAGAGGGTGGCCTCTGCGCTGTGTAGCTGCGTGCTAGTCTCTCGGGGTTGTCGTTCAGAACGTGGTCCAGATTGGTAGCTCATGGGGGCATCTGTCCTGCAGATATGTTGTGTTTGGTCCGCACAGAAGTCTAATTTTTCAAAACTCATTATGAACGTTTAAAACTTAGATGATTTTACGTGAAAATCCAGATTTCTGGCTTCCTTGAAAAAGAAGCAAACTGGATCTATGTTGTTGAGTGGTGACACTGTTGTTGACTTCAATGATGAGGGCAAGGCTCGTTTGGAAGTGTCAGTTCTAAAAGATTAGTGAATTTCAGTACTATAATTTTATAACTGAATCATAATAAGATGCAATTTTCATTAGCATTTAATAATGCAACCAATAAAATAAAAGAATTGGTCTTTGAAACTATTTATCTGTGAAGGATAGCTGAAAGACTAAGGACTGTTAAGCTGAATCTTTTCAGAATGCCCCCCAAAAGAGTTCTTTATATGAAGTAGGGGTATGTTCTTGTAAACTTTTAAACTTCCTCGTTCATTTTTTTTCTTAATAAAACATACTGAAATTTATTCTTGGGATTTATGGTAGCACAGAAATTTCAAGTGCCAATGCAAAAATGCAAAATGTAAAAACCAGGAGCTGAAATGTATGTTTCAGCAAGAGCAGCTTTCTGAGAACTACAAACACCACGTCCACGTTTCCTGAATTCTTTCTGATGTGACAGCAGTGTCTTCCTTTCACTTTATTCATTTTCCCAAACTACAGACACGGTGATTATTTTTATGTGGTAAAGGGTTAATGCAGTGACTCTTTGTCCCAGGTCTATAGTGGTAATAAAAGAATGAGACAAATACCAAGAACAGTGATAATGAAAAATCACTCTTTTCCATTTTATTTTTCCACACAAAGCTCTCTCTTCTGTCCTCCGTTATCTCTGTGAAGAAAGCTCCTCTAAAAAAGGAAATCTTTCTTTGAAAATTCTGGAATGATCAGACTGGGCATATTCCTCTTATTTATTTATTTTTACTGATTTTGCATCTATGATAGCAAAAGAAATAAAACACATAATGCTTTTTATACATAGAAGAATATTAGCAGACATTTCCATTCCATTTAAAGGCTTCTCCAACCCACACATCCCTTTTAGGGTTTTTTTCAAAAATATAAGGAGTGTTAAATGCACTGGTATATTTAATGTTTTGCTTAATCGAAGAGTTTTAAAAAATGATGAAATTTGTAATAATAAAAAGATGAAATTTTATATGACTTGGTTGCTTGATGATTTACCCTTACATGAAAATAATACCAAGGCCTTTGAATCATCTATTTTGCTATTTATTTTCTTAACAAAATTTCACTTTTTAGATTATAACCTTAATACCCTTAATTATATAGAAAAATTGGTTAGTAATTTGCAAGATTATACAGTACAGAACAAATATTAGGATAGTCTAGAGGAGTGCTCATCTAGGAAATGCATCCAAAGGAGGCAAACTGACATAAATCATTTTGGACTACAGAAATTTTTATTAATCTCTTGTGGCACTTAATACTGAGACATTGTCCTCTTTTCCCCCTAAGGTATGTTAGAAAAACACCTAAGTTATATAAAGGTCTTCCCTGTTTAGCTAGAGTGAGATACACCTGCTGTTCGTCAAGGTAAAGACAGGGGAAGAGATGGCAGGTGCTTGGGAGAGTGGTAAATGGAGAGCTGTGACAAGAATACAGATCTAAGTCTCTGCAATGGCAGGGGACTTGTCTTAAGGGGTTTTCTGTTCTTACGCAATTATAATCAGAACATTTTGGACCTGAAAGCATATTATCTGAGGCCAGCTATTTTTGCTTCCATTGTTTTACAAATGGAGATACCTAGCCATTTAGTAGACCTTCAGATTAATTATGTTCCATCTCTTTTCTCTTTACAAGTCCACTTTCCTTGAAGTCAGCATATTTCTTAGTTTATTGTATTGTTTACATTTAAGGAGATAAAAATATTTCCTTTAATAGATGTACCTGAAAGAGTGAGATCTGAAGTTAGTAACCTAATGATCTAGTTGGGGGAGCAAGAACTAACCACACAGTTTTATGGATCTCTCAGTTTTTTCAAATGACTTCCAAATTGTTGGGTTTGTGGTGGGGAGCAAATTTAGACAAGCAGCAAGTAAAAGATGTAACATGTGACTATTTCATGTGTTGGTTACTTGGGTTGCCTATGCGTCTAAATTTGATCCTTGTGGCCATGAACACTGAGGAGCCACAAGCATATGTGTATATACACAAACACACCCACACACTTCCCCCTAAGATTTTTACAAGACTCTGTTCTGGATCCAGCGATTTCCTAGTGTAAAGTAGGGAATGGAGAATATATTTGACAAAGAGACTTGCTAGATTCCTTGAAGGAGAGAGAGCCCTTAATGGAAAGGCTTGACTTAGAAGTTGGTAGTCATTATGCCAGTTCATCTCCATTGTTTGCATCTACATCATCATGGAATATGGGACTTGATTTCAAACTATCTTCTTTGATTCCAGAAATTATAACTTCCTGTCATTTAGTTAAAAACATTATCAAAATAGCGGCTTTAGAAGTAGTTGCAGAAGTGTGTAAGTTTTAAAAGTGTGCAGTTTGTACAGTTAGTAAATCCAGCCCAGTGGGGAATACCATGATCGAGGAGATGCGTCAGTACAGAACAGGACATTCTATCAGTCAGGATCCAGTAAAGAGACAGAAACCACACCTGTCATTTGAACAGTGAAAACTTAATACTAAAATTACTAACTAGCAAAAAGTCAACCACTATTAACTAGTAAAAGCCACTATTAACTAGTAAAAGCTACAGGAATAGCAAATACAGGGGTAGCTACCAGCTCTTAGGGGGAATACCAAAGGAAGGAACAGCCTTAGAAGAGTCCTTCCCACCCCCACCCGGGGCTGAAACGTATACCTCATTGGAGAGCACGTAGCTGTAGCCTATTGGATGATGGAGGGGCTTGCTGTGGTGTCACAGGCTGGAGCTGGGTGACAAGTAGCCATCTGCTGCAATTCTACTGAAATTCTCAGGGGTGCCATACGCTGGTGCTGTGTGTGTGTGGGAAGCCATCTGCTGGGGAGCTGGTAGGCTGTAGGTGGCCCACAAGAATCTTAAAGCCGAGGTACTAATAAAACACTTGAGGGTGAGTAACATTGGATCTCACACTTACCACTGGCTACCACAACTACTGGGGAAAAAATCACACAGGAATCAGGAAGAGAAGTCTCCTCCTCTGCTGTGCCTTGCAGTGTCCCTTCAGTGTCCTTTATTGACACAGCCTAACGTTGCACCAGCTGGGAAAGGGAAAATGTTTGTAGGGTGTAGCTCTAGTATCACAAGGCAGAACAAAAAGCAATAGATACGGTGCTGAGAGGCAGCAGATTATCAACTGGCACAATTCATGCCTTTGGCTACTCAGCTGCTATGTATACCCTTTATACACACTTGAACTTCTATATAATTATGAAGCAACTATGCTTTTACCAGACAAGATCAGCTGTCCTTCGTATAAGTGAAGTTCTTACCATTCCCCAAAATAAGGAGACACAGGGTCCCAATGGTCATTGTATCCATTGCGTGCTTCATTAGTTTCTCCTCAAATTCCATCGTAGTCCCACTGAATACTTTATTACCTAAAATCTCAATCATAAAGTTAACCTCAAACAACTTGTCCATAAAATATGGAGGAAATAGTCATTTTTCCAAAGAAGACATACAAATAAAAATAAAGATACATTTGTAAAAATACAAATAAAGAAAATATGGTTTGTAAGGTACAAACTTTCAGTTGTAAGATAAATCCTTGAGACCGAATATACAACATGGCGATGATAGTTAATACTGATGTGAAATTTATTAAGAGTAGATCTCGAGACCTCTCATCACACATATGCAGAAGGTAACTATGTGAGGTGACAACTGTGTTAATTTGCATGATTGTGATAATTTCACAATGTGTATGTATAGCAAACCATCATGTTGTATATCTTAAATATATGCAATTTTTGTCAATCATACTTCAGTAAAGCTAAGAAAAAGATAAAATAAGGGGAAGAAAAAGAAGAAATAGTTGACATACACAAATAAGTGTATATATATTTATTTTTTTAGAGAGAGCATGTGAGTGGGGGAGAGAGGCAAAGGGAGAGAGAGAATCTTAAGCAGGTTCCAGCCTCCGGGTGGAGCCAGAGTTGGGGCTTGATCCCATGACCTTGGAATCGTGACCTTGGACCTGTGCCAAAATCAAGAGTTAGACGTTCAACCGACGGAGCCACCCAGGCACCCCACATATTTAGAAATAGATATACAGATATCAGGCAAAGGGAAAATATACAAATCTATTACCATCCTTATTTATAGTCCTCATTTCTGTAATTAGTCATTATCTCTGGCATCCTTCTAACACTGCTCATTTTATATTTTATTTTCCCTGCAGCCAAAACCTCAGCTGGCTGGGAGTCTTTCCCTGCTGGAGTGACCTGAACTTTCATTCCGGAAGGTTCCAAATCTTCACTAGTCCTGCTTATTATTGGTTGTCCTAGTGTTTCATTAACTTTTATTCTTGGGCATAAAAGTACTAGGAATCACCGCATAGAATCTCCTGAGTTTCAGACATAGACTTCCTTGCCACCACTGTTTGGCAACAACCCAATTTTTCTTTGGTAATTAGGAACCATCTCTTTGGTCAATAGAGGAACCTCTTTTTTTTTTTTTTTTTGCTTGTTGGTCCAGTGGCATACAAAGTGAAAATAGCCAAGTGATAGTATCGTATTTCAATTCACTGGAATCATTGTTGTGTCCTCTGGTGGAAAAATTCCATCAGTGGGGGCTAAGACCTTCCAAACCAGCAGAGCTCAAAGTTGTTGGGATGGGGAGCAAATAATAATGACAGGAACCCACTGATTCCCAGATCCAGTGGCCTCTGATTCAAAGCATACATTTCATCCTCTAAATCAGAAATGCTTTTAGGATGTTGTCTCTCAACTCGACGATGTACCTGAGACGACCTAAGTGATTCCACCTTTCTGTTAGGCTAGCTGCTTCTGAGTGAATGGTGGGTATAAGGTGAGGCCGGTTAATCCTATGGGTTTGAGCCCATTGCTACACTTCCTTTGCCATGAAATGGTTTCTTCCATCAGAAGCGATGGAATGTACTGAATGGAATAATGGTGAAGAAGGAATGCCATGGGGCAGCTGAGGAAGATTCTGTCAGAAACATTCCAGTTATTACTGCTGCTCAGCTCTGATGAGGGGAAGTCCGTGTTGCTGGGCCCACACGTGGGTTCCACCACCGTCATCATGGCCACTTGAGCCAGCATTGTGGTGGTTGGGAAAGAGTCTGAATGACACCTATGGAAGAGAGAGAATTTTGTTCATGTGATTATTGAGTACTTCCTCTGCAGTGGATGCCCACTGATGAGCATTCATATGGGACAGTCTGTGCCCCATCTGAGAGGTCCAGCCACATATTTCTTCCCCCAAATTCTTTGTCATCAGTCTTGCAGTCTTAACTCCTTTCAAGTCCCTGGTCGTCCAGCCAAACTGTACACAGTCATCCATGAATTAGTGTAAATCCACACTTCTGGCCAGCTCTCATTCCAGATAGAGTGGGTCACTAAATGTACTGCCCAAGTTCTGCCTCCTGAGAGGATTTTCCTTAAAAGCTGTTCTTTGGGGATCACCCCTGACTGGGGCTGCAGACATCTAGTTTTAGTCGGTACTACTAATGTATGTCACAGAACCATTTATAAATTGAGCTCATGTTTTTTCTTTCTCAGTCAACTTGTTATTGGGAACTTAGGATCAATTCAGAGCTAGTGTTTAGTCATCCCTGAAACCACTGGGTATTTCTTTTTCCCCAGTGTACTGTCCAGCTAATAAATGGCGGCAGGTCTCTTTGATGGATTCTTGGAGGAGGACTTTCTTTTTTTTTTTTTTTTTTAATTTTTTTAACCTTTATTTATTTTTTGAGAGACAGAAAGAGAGAATGAGTGGGGGAGAGGCAGAGAGAGAGGGAGACACAGAATCTGAAGCAGGCTCCAGGCTCCGAGCTGTCAGCACAGAGCCCGACATGGGGCTCGAACTCACAAACTGTGAGATCATGACCTGAGCCAGAGTCGGACGCTTAACTGACTGAGCCACCCAGGCGCCGCTAGGACTTTCTATACTTGTGGCCGAACTGCAGGGTTTTTCCTTAAGGAAACCTGGCCTTCCCTTCATCAACGGGTTGTGGGTCTATAAACTGTCCTAGGCCTGGAAACTGGATATGGAGCTGGGACTCTGCCTGGTGGTGATTTAATGGCCACCAGATCTAGAATTTTCTTCTGTTTTATAGATCACATAATATTTTAATAGTTTCCATGCCGATTTCATTCCTAGGGATACCAAGACAAATTACTACCAGACATTTCTCTGGGAAAAGCATTCTGACTATCAGTATGTCCTGCTGCCTTTTGTGATAAATGCACCAATCTTGTCTTTGGCATTAAGTGCTGCCACTTGGGCTCTCTGCCACTCCTGTAATCCCTTCATCCCCTAGGAAACCAGAAAACCTTTCTCAGTGGTAGCATCTCCTATGGTCATACCTGGTCTACAAATAAGAATGGCACAGAGTTTTTCAGAGATGCTGTATTTCTTACTGATTTATTTTTCAGTGTCTTAGTGGAAGGAGAATCTCTGGGCCTTCTCAGGAGGTGTAGTTGGGATAGGTGGGTGGATATGCAGTTATACGTGATAAATCCACTCCAACTTTCCTTTCTTCCTAAGCCTTTAGTTTCCTTTCTCCATATCATGCCAGGGAAGGTCTGGCATCCCAGCCTTATTACATGTAAGTAATAAGACTATCCCTGTGCTCAAGTTTCTGTCAACCAACTAAGTAAGCTTTTAAGACACTTGCAGCTTCATGAGCTAATACATTAATCTGGAATCTCTAAAAAAAATGCATGCATATCCATGAAATCAGCCTGATCTGTATATTCCCACCCTTTTCTAACACTTTTGATATTTACTCCCCCACTCATTCCCTGGGGTTTTCTAATATATATTAACAAAAATCTTGCAGTTATTTTGGCTGTTAAGTTGTTTTCTTCTGCGTAGTACTGTGTACCTGACCCCCTGGAGCATGTTAAGATTTGAGAATAATATGTGGTTATGGCAGATCTTGAGGGGAACGAGTGTCCCTTTGCAAAGTGTCCACTTCAGGTGAGGCTTTCCAACAAAAGAAAGCTAGTCTCTTGAGACACAGGAGGGTAAGCTACTCCCAGAGGCAAGGGAGCCTCAGAAAGACTTTGAGGTTTGGAATTATCAGTTTCATCTTGAATCCAGGCAGATGTTTCCCTTTCCAAGTGTCCGGTTCCATTCTTCCCCAATCAGTATGCTAACGTACATGTGAGGAACTTGGTGAGGTTGTGAATTCAGCTCACGTTGTAATTCAGGAACACACACAATAAGTTTTGTTTTTGACTTCTGGAAATATTAGCCCTGCGACTACAGTTAAAAAAGATTCTTTCGGGGGCACCTGCGTGGCTCAGTCAGTTAAGTGTCCGACTTAGGCTCAGGTCATGATCTCACGGCTCATGAGGTCAATCCCCACATCGGCCTCCGTGCTGACAGCTCAGAGCCTGGAGCCTGCTTTGAGTTCTGTGTCTCTCTCTCTCTCTGCCCCTCCCCCACTCGCACTCTGTCTCGCTCTCAAAAATAAATAAACATTAAAAAATTAAAAAAATTCTTCTAGATTGGCCATGGAAGTTTTTGTGGTTCTTAGACCATGACTTGGGCTGAGGATCAAAGGACCTGAGTTTGTCATTTTCTTTTGGTAAAAATATCTCCTTGATCTCAAAAGAATCCGTCCCTCCCTATAATCCTTCTGTTCATCATTACTGCCATAACGGTCAAGGGCAGCAGCAACCTTGACTTTCAGGCCTGATTTCAGTTGGAATTATCATGGAATCATGATAGCATGATTGATTTTGATGCCACTTTAGGCTGTGGATTACTAACCTCCCATTTCCCACTGACAGGAACCTGTGTCCTTCATTCTGGTGCAAACTCATGACCAAACTAATCCTAAAATCCTGTTTTTGAGGGTCCGTAGCCTGGAACCACACCCAGTACCAATTCTATATTAGTCAGGAAAATTAGTATAGAGAATTATTAACTAGTAAAAGATGGCTAACTACTAAATGGGGTAAAAGAGACTCAGGAACACGGGAATAACGAATGCTCCTGCTCCCTGGAGCTGAAGGAGAATATTCAAGGAAGAAACACATTTGGAAGAGTGTGCATCGCCCAGGCTGTGACTGAGACCTGTTGGAGGGCCTGTATCTGTGAAAGGATGATGGCGGAGTTTACTGCCGCTCCGTGGGCTGGAGTCGGTTCCCGAGAAGCTGCCTGTCGGGGTGCTGGGTTTGACGTAGTACCATAGGTTCGAGTTGTTCCACAAGCAGCCACTCTCTGGGTTACCTGTGGGCCAGAGCTGGTGAACGTGGAGCCACCTACTTGGGCGCCAGTGGCCAGAGCTGGCAGGCAGGAAGCTGCCCGCCAGGGTGTAACGTGCCAGAGCTGTTTCTCAAGAATCTTGCTGCTGGGGAGCCAGAGAAAACTGCTGCGGGCTGAGCACCCCTGGATCTCCTGCACAGTGCCATGCTGTCAGAGTGAGCACCCAGGAGCAGGAAAGAGAAGCGCCTTCCTCTGATTTGCCTTGCAGTGACCCTCCAGTGCCTGCATTAACAAAGCCTAAAATTACACCCACTGACTCAGGAGAACCGTTTACAGGGTTTAGCTCTGGCGTTACAAAGGAAGGCAAAGTGTAGGTGCAGAACTGAGAGGGAGTCAGTTCATACCTGGCACATATTTATAAAGTACAGGATCATTTTGAGAAGAAATGGATAATACAGTTTTTTCTTCCTACATTGAAAATCAATGGCCTAGTCATTGGGTTATATATTGTGTGGAAGTTGTGCGTGTTTCGTTCATGTTTAAATAGATCCCTTGTAGAATCTCATATATGTTACCTCTTAAAAGAAAGCACTTTCTCAATAAATTCTTACCCATGTATTTCAGGCTTCAGATCATTAATATACTCATTAGTTCTGGGACTATAACTAAAGAACACACATTGTTTTACGGCTTTTTAGCTGGGTGAGAGCTCTCATCACAGTAAAACAAAGTTCTCAGATTGCTTTTGTAGCAGCCTCTGTGAGTTATGTTTTTCTGCCTAGAAGCCTCCACCTCACAGTTTGAAAATAGAAAAGAAAGTTAAATTTCAGAAATGTTAATTGAAAATAGAACCTTACATTATTGAATACACTCCTGTTTTTCAGTCTAAGACTAAAAATATCAGTGCACTGGAGAACAGAAGATGCATTTCACAGAGAGGGGTTTTCTCAAAAGGCTTTCTTTATTTCCTTTTAATTTTCTAAATCGAGGGATGTATATTTTCAATTCCATTTCACAGTATGTTCTACAGTACCATGTATATATTATGCAGTGCAGTGTACGTTATAAATGAGCTGAAAATTATACCACTGGAATGATTAAAAACACATGATTAAAGCAATATAATCAAGTTTCTTTATGGAACTTTAATATGTTTAATCTAAAGAATGAGACGTTGTCTCTACGTGTATTCTAAAAGCGCTTTGTGTGACGTATTTGCCTCTGGCACTTCCATAGGATTTGTAGAAATGAGAGTATAGGGTTTTGGGTTTTGTACTATCTGGCTGGGGAAGGGAAAGAATGACCTGTAGGACAAGATAGAGATGATGCTCCGGGGTTCCAGTGGTGCCCAAAGTGACAGAGCCTGCTTCCTTACGAAGAGAGTATTCATTTCCTGTTTCTGCTGTCCAGAAGGAGAGTGGGCACCCCAATGGCAGAGTGCTCTCACAGACTCTACCTCGGACAGTGTGGGGGTTTATATTCAGATAGCATTCACACGTTTAACTCTGATGCTGGCCACTACGGTGAGTAGGAGATTGGCGTTTTCTGGATTTTAGAAAATGAAATGGAGCCTGCAAGTAGCGTTCACTTATGTGACAGCCATGTGGTTTTGAAAGGGACATTTATTTTCTTGCCAAACCGCAATCCTATCTGGGTTGGTTTTGTGGTCCGCTCCGCCCCCCCACCCCCCCAACCAGCCCAGGAACAGGAAGTAGGGACTAGCATTGTGATCACTCCATAAACACCAGGATTTTGATTGCAAAACAAATAAAACAAGGAGTAAGAAAGCAAATTTCCATTGCAGAGGACCACCCAGTGGTCATTTCCCTCGGATTACATCAGTGAGCCTAAAAAAGAACGGAAAGGTGGATGGGTGGACATATGCTGCTTCTAAACTCTCATTCTTGCATTCCATTTCTAACCTCATTTAAACATTCTATTCATAGTTAAATAATTTAATCATTTACTACTCTCTCACCCTGTCTTTCTTTCTTTCTTTTTTTTTGTTAGTTTGTTTGTTGTTTTTATTTTTTTAAGTAATCTCTGCACCCACTGTGGGGCTTCAACTCATGACCCGGAAATCAAGAGTTCAACACTCCACTCACCAGCCTAGTGCCCCACTCTTTTTTTTTTAAGACTTGCTCTGCTGTTCAAAATGGGGGAGAGAAAAGAAAAATACTTTTGTAAACAATTTGTTTAGAAGTAGAAATTTTACTTTTCTGAGGATTCCATTAAAAAGGTGACCTTTAGGGGCGCCTGGGTGGCTCAGTCGGTTAAGCGGCCGACTTCAGCTCAGATCATGATCTCACGGTCCGTGAGTTCGAGCCCCGCGTCGGGCTCTGGGCTGATGGCTCGGAGCCTGGAGCCTGCTTCCGATTCTGTGTCTCCCTCTCTCTCTGCCCCTCCCCCGTTCATGCTCTGTCTCTCTCTGTCTCAAAAATAAATAAACATTAAAAAAAATTTTTTTTAAAAAGTCAGTGAAAGTTAATAAAATTACAAATTATTAAAAAATAAAGGTGACCTTTAGAATTAGCATCTTTCAAATTTAGGACCCCAGCTGAAAATAAGCATGTTTATGTTTTGAAGAGTTTTTGATGGGGAAGAAAAATGATAAAAGTTGATAGGAATAGGAGAAAAAGCTAAAATGTACACTTTCATTAAACAAACCAGACCCTCTTTCTTGGGAAGCTTTTTAAAAAATTGCCTAATTCCTAAAAGAGATGGGGATGGGGAGGAAGGTTCTGACCCCGGAAATGTATATATTGATTAGGAATACAATGTTCATAAAATTTATCCTAAATTAGGGCAAAAGAAGTAAGAGATGAAGTCAGAAGCCCCATAATTTGCACATAACAACTAGTATTAATACTTTCAATTCTTGATTAAGCGTTTCCTGTATGCCAGCGCTCTGTGTGCATGGTAAACCACTAGTAAGTTAGGTGTTGTTAGCAATATGCAGGTAAAGAAGCAGAGAGAAGCGAACTTACATGCCCAGAGACACATAGTGAGGGGTAGATCTGTAATTTGAACCCAGACCATCTTGGCCCCCGTATTCAACTGTACCTCTGTTAGCTGAAGCCTTCCCACACTTAGTTATACGTTTCTTTTTGACTCTAACAAGACAGGTACAACGAATTAATTTTGTGGTGAAAAATTCATGAAAATTATTGACAGAACAAGAGAAAGTTTCCCCTGTGATACTAGGTTTGTCTCCCACTCCTGCTTGATGCCCTCCCCAGTATTTCTCCTGCTAGTTTTCTACTGGTAATTCCGGAGAAGCAGCCATGTGGGTTTGTGCATCTGCAAAAGATCTTGTGACAGAACAGCAGATGGAAAACATTGTGGTTACGTTGACTTTAGTTAAAAGTTCCCACACTGTTCTTTGCATTATTTCTTCCCATAGTTATTTGGAAATCTTGTTTGAGATCATGATTTTAGGATATTATTGAGCTGATTCTTTCCTAAAAGTGCAAAATAATAGATGAATTCCTGCTCAAATAGAACTTCCTGTAACTTGCACTAAACTAGCACCTGTTTTATCTGTAATAATTTTAAAATGAAAGATGGTCAACTGTTTGGACAATAAAATATGATTCAAGGAACTAAAAGACATTCTTCAGCTCAATTTTAGAAGTCTTAAACATTAAAAACAAAATTATGGAAACACGTAACACTATGTCAATTACTGGTAACATTCCTGGAGTGTTTATGAGGCTAGGCTCATAGATGCCACGTTTCATGTCATTCTGATCACAACCCTGTGAGGCTGGTCCTACCCTATCTCATCAAATCTAAGATGTTTCTGGTTGAAAATGAGCCGTTATTAATTATATGCACCACTACAAAAGAACAAAGGCTGCCCATGAAGGTTGTAAGGGGCTGCTTGTTGTAATACCACCTTAATGCTAGTGATCCCTGGAAAAATAAAGGTACATGTTAGAGTAAATGAAATCTAACATTATTCCTAGTTTTACACATGATGAAACTGAGACACAGAGGATGAAATAAATTGTCTCAGATCACTAGGTGATGGGTGATGGTGCTGGGATTGGATCCCAGGTCTCTGACTGTGGGTTTATGTTCGTAACCATTACCGTCGTGCTTTCACAGATGCTTTCATTAAAGGATTTGGAAGTATTTTGAGGTGAAAACAATGATCCCGATCCATATATATTGACACGGAAAAATGTCCATAGGATACCCCCCTTTTTTTTTTTTTTAAGAAAGCAGCTTATAGACAATATACAGTTGCTTAATAAAGAACTTTTGAGATGATATCCACTTAATTTCTGTCACTATGACAAAAAAAAGCACAAAAAAGTCATGAGACTACCTTAGTATTTCTGTGCTGTCATGGAGAAAGTGGCATTCACATTTTTATCCTAGATTCTGATAGGAGTCCCTTTACCATTCTGGTTCCCTGCTCTGTAAAATGATAGGGTTAAAAAATGGAATGGTGAGAATGATGAGAGTCTTTCCAGTTGCAAAATTTAAATACACCTGCTTGAGAGAGCAGAATTGCATATGACAGGAGAATATGCTGGATCCCATCCAAAGTGTGCTGGTTGGCCGAGAGGTGCCTGGTCAGGGTGTGATGGGACTGGGATGGGCGGTGGACACCTAGCTAGGAAAGTGCTCTGTGGGATGCGGGCTTTGCCTGTCCCAGACGGTCTTGTAGATGAAATGAGATTAGCGATGAGAGAAACGGGTAGTCAGGCTGATGATTGTTACTGCTACTGGAGTATCATTATAGCAGTAGAAAACAAAAACTTTTAACTGTACCAGAATTCAGAGTTTGACAAGATTTTAGAACCTACCAAAATTCTGTTGAAATGTGGCAATGACTAAAACAAAATGCTTTAACAGATTTTGACTTTCTTTTTTTTTAAATTTTTTAAATGTTTTTATTTATTTTTGAGACAGAGAGAGATAATGAGCAGGGGAGGGACAGAGAGAGGGGGAGACACCAAATCTGAAGCGGGCTCCAGGCTCTGAGCTGTCAGCACAGATCCCAACGCGGGGCTCGAACTCACAGAGTGTGAGATCATGACTTGAGCTGAAGTCGGATGCTCAACCGACTGAGCCACCCAGGCGCCCCAGATTTTGACTTTCTATCAGCACCTTTGAAAACAGTGTGCATACAGTTTCTTGGGGATTATGATTACTTCACATGGTAGTGGCATTTGTGCAGAGTTTTTGTCTGCCTGGATGAAACCCTTGGCTGTGTCTTCTAACTTGCTGAAAATAGCAGAACCAGTGGCAGCCCAAAGATCTTAAATCATCCTTGTGCATACACTCATTTTGTTTTTTCTGCTCTGGCTTTTACTCGCTAGAGAGGATAATGCATTGTCTCCAGAGAATTCAGAGACTATCCTATTTGCCTTACAGAATATAAAGGAGATTAAGTAATACACACACATATAAAGTTACAAGTATAGTAATTGACATTAGGTGCTCCATTAAACAATGAAATGCCACAGTGTACCAGTTCTCCAGGACATGTTGCCATGGATACCCAGTGTGATGGAGATGGGGAAAGAGTTGCTTAGGAATTCAACAATTTCATTTTGAAGTGGAGTGAAAAATAAACCATCCAGAGATGGGAACCATTAAACCAGTCACATATACAAATAGCTGTTTTTAAAATTGTCAGTGAAAAGGAAAACATGTTTCAAAATGAGTATCAATTAATGACCATAGCCAGGTAGCATTCATCATTTCAGCTAGGAAATGATGTGGCATTTAGATATTCTTAACAGAAGAAATGATTTTTAAATGTTTGTTTATTTATTTATTTAGAGAGAAATCATGTGCACATGAGTAGGGGAGGGGCAGAGAGAGAGAGAGAGAGAGAGAGAGAGAGAGAGAAACCCAAGAAGGCTCCATGCTGTCAGCACAGAGCCCCACATGGGGCTTGATCCCATGAGCCACGAGATCATGACCTGAGCCAAAATCAACAGAGGCATAACTGAGCTCCCAGGTGCCCCAATAGAAGATATATTAATCAAAGATAAATAAAATTAAAAACTCAAGTGTAGAAGTGCAGAATGATGTCAGTAGGCCAGGAGGAGGCAAGTCCATCTGAGGGTCTGCTCCAACACGCTCGGTATTGTGGACCCTCTGGTTAACCTCTGGATTTATTGCAAAGCAACCATTTGGGAAAGAAGCAAGTTTTAATAATGAATAAGACTATGGAAGCAGTAGTAAGGGCGGCAGCTAACTGGTTTGGCGTAATTTCATGTCTTCCTCCATGTCTGAGAGTAGTTTGCAACCAAGATTGTTTCTAATTCCTCTGTTTCCTGGAGATGGCCCAAGCTCACCCCCAACCAATGGAGTTCACATCTCTAATCAAATGGGTTCCAAAACAGTCCTGAGGAAATGTTTCTGTTTTGTTGACAACAGAAATTTTTTTTTTTTTTTTTTTTTTTTTTGGAATTGGTCCTCCCTTATCTCCATCTCTGCTTCTTTTAACTCACGTCATTATTATCTCTTCTTCCAGCATCTGGCTATTTTCCCTTTCTGATCCATCTTCCATATGGGGACCAAATTAAGAGAGAGAGAGAGAGAGAGAGAAAGAAAGAAACAGATCTTGTCATTTCAGCTTCTTTCCCATTACCCATAGAATAAATTCTAACTCCTTAATGTAACATTAGGCCCTCTAAAAAAATTGCAACCCTCTCCTGCTACCTTCCCCTCCTTCAGGCTGTGTTTCAGCTTCAAGAGAGGACAGAACGTTCCTCGGATGAGCAGTGTGCCTTCCTGCCTCCAGCCACAGTGTTTCTCTACCACTCCTAGGCTGTCAGGAGCCTGATGTCCTTAAAATACTCGTCCTTAAAAGCTCTTCTGGCCCTCTTTCCTCCCCCAACAGTGGAGTTCAGTGTGCCCTCTGTGTTTTCATAGAACTCTGTTTACACCTCTACTATGGAGCCCTAGTCTTAGGTTGCTTTTGTGAGACGTTCCCCTTCCCTTGTCAGGATGTGGAGTGGAGTGGTTAGAAGTACCTACTCCGCATAGTGCAGCGGCTGGAAATACAGGCTTGGAAGTGGTTGTCCTGGATTTGAGTCTATCTGCTGTTCCACCTGCCAGCTTAGTGACCCAGGGCAAGTTACTTAACCACTAAGTCTCACTTTCTTCCTTTGCAAGCTGTAGAGAACATCAGTAGCTCTCACAGGCTTGTTAAAGGAATTGAAAGAGAATGCACAGGGGGCATTTAGCACAGTGTCTAGCACATAGTAAGCATTAAACAAATGTTAGGAATATGCACTGTAACTTTTTATCTCTTCCATTACCCAGCTCCCAGTGGCACTTTACATATAGTAGGCACTCAAAAACATTTATTGATTAAAAACTATGGCTCATTTCTATAGAGTCCTCAGTAAGTTTTTAGTATGCAGGCAATGATATTATGTAAAATTTAGGGAACATTATTTTTGAATGCCTTGCCTAAATATTTGTGTATTTTAAGAGGGGAGAAGTATGGTGAAGAATACATATTTTATGTATTCTTACGTAACTTCTAAATTTCATTTTTAAAACATTTTAATGTTTATTTATTTTGAGACAGAGTGAGTGGAGGGAGGATCAGAGAGAGAGGTGAGGGAGGACACGGAGAATCCCAAGCAGGCTTTGTGTTCTCTGATGCAGGGCTCGATCCCACAGTTCATGAGAACTTTAGAAGACAGTATAATAGCAAAGCAATGTATACTTTTAGGAGTCCTTTGCGCGTAGAGCTGATGTCATTGTTTTTATCCATGGTCATAAAAGTGGTATGACCTGAAAACAGATTGGGTAACATGTAGAAAGATGGCATGCAATTGGGAAACTCCAAGTGGACGCTAACTTCCTGGAAGAAGCTCACTCATAATAACTGTAACAGAAGGGGCAAAGTGAAAGGGGAGGTGAGGCCAGAGTTTGATGTTGAGAATGAGGGTCAGTCAGGGACCGTATGTCTGTAGTGCTTGAGAAGTTTAAACATGATAATGATAAAGTGAAGAGACAAGTGAAAGCACATCTTCATAAAATTATAGAAGCTTAAAGTTGAAAGGAGCCTCACAAGTCCGGTCTTCCTACTTTTGACTGTATATCACGGTGACCTGGTGGGCTTGTTAACATACACATAGCTTGGTCCTACTTCTGGGGATTCAGATTTCGCAATTCCACAATAGAGCCAAGGCACCTGTGTGTGTGCATGCATGTGTTTAAGAAACATTTACCCCGATGTAGCAGGTCCATGGACTGGCGTTTAGGAACCACTGGTCTACTCTAACCAGAGATTCTAAGTATGGGGTTATTTTCTCCATCATCCGGTCATCCAGACGCTTGAAATACTGCTGATAATAGGAACCTTATAGTAAGACACCTTTTTTTTCCTTTTGTATTGCTCTCTTTTAAAAACCTTAGTTGGTTTTAGTTAGAATTTGCTACCCTTTAACCCTGTCCATTGATTCCAGTGCTATCTGCTAGAGCCACATAAATTGGGTCTGATACATCCTCCTTCTGGCAGCCCTCAGGTATTTGGAGACTGCTATGATGCCCATTTGAAACCTTCTTTTATTTAGGCTGTAGTGCCCTCTCCATCCTTATTGTGTTGTGATTTCAACTTACCTCAGAGGCCATTTATTAAGGACTTAATATATACCAGAACTGTGCTGGATTTTGGAGGACACACAGGTCCATCTTGCAATAGAACCGGGAGAGAGAAACTTACAGACAAATACTTTCCATACAGTGGCAGTGGATTGAAATGTGAGTTCTGGAGTCAGACCCGTGTTGGAATCCCTAGCTCAGCCACTTGGCTAGCATAGTCTTTGTGCCCTATTTCCTCATATCTAAAGGAAGTAAGGGACACTAACAGGACCTACCTCAGAGAACCTGGTGGTGGTGGGGGGGGGGTGTAGAATTAGAGGTTTTCAGTGCAATGCTTGGAATACGTTAAGCGCTCAATGCGTTTTGGCTAAAAAATATGCTAAGGGTTTTAATAGTGATAGGAACAAGAAGGTGGATTACTATGTGGATGGCAAAGTTTATCTGGTACTGAAATAAAAATGAGATAAAGTTTCCATGCACAAATTAGGTGAATGTGTACACACTCTTACAAGTACTTAAAGAACACTTAATCCTTGTGGAATTAAATAATTTTACCCATGCCCTATTCAACACTTAATAATTTAGGTAGCACCTGACTCACTTAATATGATAGTGGGAAACATACTGACATGCTAAAAGGCACAATTAAGATCAAGAACAGGAGACGAGTTCACATTACAGCAGTGAGCCAGTAGATGGGAATGAAACCACATAGACTCTGGAAGGCTGAGTGTGAGTAGATGATGAGGAAGATACGGCTTAACAGAAAGACAGTTTATATGTGGCTTATTATGAGTTAAAGCATGATATATTTGCCAGAGAAGCTAATGTGATTTTCAGACTGTGATAGGCGAAATGGAGGGTCCTGAGGAGTAGAGACTGTGCCCTGTTCTTCCCGTTTAAAGTTCTAGAGCTGCTTCTACTTGGGGCTCACACTGACCTGGACGTAGGGCAAGTCAGCTCACTTTCTAGAACTTAGTTTCTTCATCTCTAAAATGGGGGTAATTCCTGCTTAGTTATATTTCCCTTGAATTGTCAAGATCAAATATAATGAATGCAAGTGGTGTTTTTGCCGCTTTAGAGAATTCTGTCACGTTTTATTCAAAACCCTTTATCTTTGATATGACTGACATCCCTAGTTTTTATTAACCATCCAGAATTGTAATTAACTGAAATTTAAATGAACTAAAATCTTAGAGATTATAGCACATACATTATTGTTCATCTTGCTTCACATTCAGTAGAAATATGGGCATCAGTGATTGGTAGATGGTGAATTATATTTTTGCCTCTTTTAGTTTGTATATTCACTGACAAACCTGACCAAGGTGCTTTCAAATAGGTTGAACTAAATACCTAACAGCATCAGTGCTAAGATTAGCTATAGCAAAAGCAGCATGAAACACCTCACTGAATAAGCCTGTGTTCTCCTTTTGGGAGAAAAGGATACTCCGGGAATATAGGAAAAGAACAGGATGGTAGTTTCTGTTACACTCTTTGCTGCTGGTGACTTGTGCTTTTTATTGGGGGTGGGGGGGAGTGGAGGGAAAGGGTTCCTTTTTCCGGTTTTGTCTCTGTGTCCCTGTCTCTGTTTGTCTCTCTTTCTCTCTTATTCCACTGTTACAACAACAAAAATTCATAATATGGAGATAAAGATCCTGCAGATTACAGTTCTTTCTAATTATGTTTTAAACCCAAACATGAAAATTAGAATCCTTCTACACGCAATATGACCATTTTCCATCAGCCTTAAATTGGCATTTTGGATTGTGTCCTGTGTAACTACTGAAGAGCCTCAGTGGAGAAGGAAAAAGAGAGTGAGAAAGAAAGGAAGATTCTAAATGACAGTCTTTTGACTAGTGTAAGTTCAATCCCTAAAACAAAAAGCAAGATCTTTTTTTCCCCTAAATAATGTGCTCTCCAGCTTCACCTCTTATCCTGAGAAACATGAAAGAGAAAGTAAAAGAGGTGACCCAAATCACAGAGTGCCTTTGATAGGAGAAATTCAGCTGTTTTGAACACTTACAATCAAAGGAAGTGGTTTCCCTAATTACATGAACTATGTGAAATCTCTCAGAATAGCTCTTCCACCCCAGGATTCCTTGCACTTTAGAAGTTTGCATAAAAGCTCACATGGAGAATCAGATGCAAAGTGTTTGATTCAGATTTTATTAGGCAGAAGAGTGCCCACATCCATCCTGTGGTTTGCCAGCTGCTTAGGCTAGGACCACTGTACCTGGTTTTGATGTGGATATCTTTCAGACCTGCAACATTAAGATCTTTGTTCTCTCCTCTTCTCGCAAGAGGCACCACTTTTCAGGAGCAGTAGCTATGAAAATATTCGGAAGATTGGTCTTCCCAATGCCTCTCTCATCCTAAAAAGGACCCATGGCTGTGTTTGTGCACTTTGCATGGGAAAATATGATTTCCTGTGTTTGTTGCTAGGGAGTATTAAACTGCCAGGTTTTATTAAGCTCTTCATTACATTTTTTTAATATTTTAAATGTAATTATGATTTACCATAAAATTCATGTGCAGAATTCCCCATTTACTATCAGAATCTAGAGTAGGAATCTGCCAAAACACTTGGCCTAAAGAATAATAGTGATTATGGCGATATTAAATCTTTTGTATTTTGATAGTCACCTTGTTATTGAGGCACACAGTTTGGTGCAGGTGTATAAAGAAGAGAATTATAAATATCCTAAGTTCTCTGTTTGGGGAGACAGGCCCAAGAAGACAGAAGCATCCATTTTAATTAAAATGTCAACTTGTGAAGATCTTTTTCTGGGTGACTAATTTCATGTGTAAGGGAGATTGTCTAGTAATCATATATAGCAGTAAGAAAGAATTGTGTGTGGGTTTTTTTTTTTTTTGTCTCTTTTCAGCGAACAAGTATGTTGCTATTACTGTATTTTTTATTCTGTTGAAATTTTGTGGGTCCTAAGAAACTAACAGGAGTCCATGAACAGAAACAGAAGGAAATTTTATTTTGTCTAGTGTTTAAAATTTTTTTTTTTCAACGTTTTTTATTTATTTTTGGGACAGAGAGAGACAGAGCATGAACGGGGGAGGGGCAGAGAGAGAGGGAGACACAGAATCGGAAACAGGCTCCAGGCTCCGAGCCATCAGCCCAGAGCCTGACGCGGGGCTCGAACTCACAGACCGCGAGATCGTGACCTGGCTGAAGTCGGACGCTTAACCGACTGCGCCACCCAGGCGCCCCTTGTCTAGTGTTTAAAGTACAGTAGTGACTTAAATTGTAACCCACACAGAATTTTCTAATACTAGGACTGTTGGCTCTCGGGCAGCAAAGATTATGTAAAAATAAAGTGCTCTTCAATCAACCTACAAAAATTTATTTAAACAATTACCCAGCCGTTTCTTTCTACTTTAACAGTCCTCATTTATTCCAGGTAAATTAATAAATATTTGTAATTTTAGATATTTAAAATCTAAAAGTGTTCATGATTGAACTGTGAGACTTTTTCCTCTTCTGTGTGTTGTGAACTGATGATGGATGGGTCAAGATTTGGCTATTTTGTGTATAGTCATATCAATATAATAAGAGAAAGGGAATTTAAAAGGTGATGAAGGGTTGATACTGTGGTGGGTTTGCACCTACTTGTGAAAAGGTCTGTTATCTTAGAAATCTAATACAATACTCACACTGAAATTTTAATGGCTATTTTACTTCAACAATCCCAAACTGCCATTTTAAAAATCAGTGATTTGAAGTGCAGCACAGTTATGTTGGGTAACAATAAATTCAGTTGCAGGGCCCAGGTCTTTGGTTTGCCAGTTTGGAGCTTTTGTCAGGAGCACGCTGTCAGGTTCCTACTGTGTGTGTTAGATTTCGAATGACATTCAACTGCCTACTCTATGCTTGTCGTAAGAAAGAAGGTTAAATATGCTTGAATGACAGGCATTTGATAACACTTTAGCATTAGCAGTAAAAGGTCATTTTGTTTTTCTTCTTCACAGTGTTTCCAGCAGCTAGGGAAATAGTACCACATAAATCAGAATGCAGCTTCTTGTTCTAGATCAAGATTATATCTAAATCATCACAGATATTGAATTATATATCTCTTGTCAAAATTCTGTAACCTCTCTAGAAAAATGAGTTCTATAGTCCTTACCTTAATGACTGGCTTAGATAACTCGTGTTAAGGTTTTAACCCAGTACCCCTTGCATTATCCTCAAATGATAATCGTATTCAGCTACTGCCTTTACTATTTACAAAGTACTGCTACTTTTATCATTTCCTTTATAACTGATGGAATGGGATTAGTATGATTCCCAAATTATACTGGAGAAAACAGGACTTCATCTTGGGTTCTCTGGCACTGGACCCACAGCTTTTACCCTTGATAGAATCTTAACTTTGGGAAAGGCCTTTATCAACCATATTTCTGATGCCTGAATCTCCTGTGCAACATTTCTGCTACAAGTAAGCATTTAGCTTCTATTTTAATTCTGATTACTAATGATGGAGAACTCGTTAACCTCCTGGGACAATCCATTTCGTCTTTGGAAAACTGACCATCAGAACCCTCTTCTCCAGATTATTCTGAGTCTATGCCATGTGCCAACAGTACATCTTTGGCCAAGCATGAAAGGAATAATGTAATACTGTAATGTGATTTTTAAAAAGAACGTTAAGATTATACTCAGGAAACTCTTACCAAGTGACATTTATTAAGTGTCTAATCATCCACTAATTCTTACCTTATCGATAAGTACTATAACTCCACTTATTGTGGCTTTTTAGTTTTCCGTGAAATTTTTCAGGTTTTTTTTTTTTCTTTTCAGAATCTCTTCCTAGTATTAAAAGTGACCAGGTCTTATGTAAAGGACTGTAATTTGGATATAGTATACTAATAATAGAAAAATAGATTCCTAAATATTATATATTATTTGATACACTTGAGTATCATGCTTCTTTTTTAATTTTCCATTTTTATCTATTTGTTCACTGTTATCCTTACAACCAGATATTTCCACGTTATATTTTCCAAATTTTATTTTTATATTAAAAAATGAGCATGTTCATTCTAAAATAAAATCAAGCATTAGAGCAGTCCATAACATAAAGAAGTAAAACTTTTCTCCTCCTGGCAATCCTCTACTCTAAAACTTACCAGTTTATGAACAACTTTCCAGGTTGATATTTTTCTTTGCATTTATAACTATAATAATATTCCCCCCCCCCTCATAAAATGGATCACATGAAAAGGGTAGCATGAGGGAAATATGTGTTGGAACTGTCTGTATCTTGACTGTGGTGGTGATCACTTGAATATATGTATGTTAAAATCGTCTAGAACTAAACACAAACACAAGTGCATATAAAACTGGTGAAATCTGAATAAGGTGTGTGGATTATATCAATGTCAGTTTCCTGATTATGATATTGTACTGCAGTTATGCAAGATACAAACTGGGTAAAGAATACATGGGATTTTACAGCTACATGTGAATCTATAGTTATCTCAAAAGGTTAAAAACTTGGATCATGCTGTTATATGTATATACTGTTCTGAAACTTGGGTTTTTAAGTTAGTATGTTGAGGTACTATGTGAGTATAAATAGAGCTATCTCATTTCTTTTAATAGCATTTATATTTTGTGTTTAATATTTATTTACCCGTACTTATTATAGTAAATTGTATTTTTGACCAATGTATAATAAAAAATTACTAGACATGTGAAGAAATATGAATATGTTTCACTGGAAACTGTGAGATGACCTAGATGTTGTAATTAGCAGACAAAGACTTTAAGAAGCTTTTATTAACATGTTCAAGAACTTAAAGGAGAACATGGCTGTAATAAAGAACAGAATGGGAAATTGAGTAGAAAGATGGAAACTAAAAATTCTAGACATGGAAAACTGCAGTCTTTGAAATGTAAATTTTATTAGATGGGGCTTAACAGCAGATTGAGGGAGGTAAAAGGAAGAATCAATATATAGGAAGACAAATTATTAGAATTTATCAAATCTGAAGAACACAAGAGAAAAAAGACTTAAAAAATTGAACACTCAGTAATATGAGGCAATATCAATCAGTCTAATACATATAATTGGAGTTCCAGAAGGAAAGGAGAGAGAGGATGGACAGAAAAAAAAAATTGAAGAAATAATGACTTAAAATTTCCCAACTTTGATGAAAAACATATAGGTCCAAAAAGTTCATCAGATCCTAAGCAGGATAAATCATTTTGCCTACTTTCACCATTTGTGTTCAGTGTTGTACTGGACGTGTTAGAGCAGTAAGACAAGAAAAAGAAGCAAAAGGCTGTAAAGATTGGAAAGGAAGAAATAAATCTGCCTTTATTTGCAGATGAAACCATTATTTACATAGAAAATCTTAAGTGTTCAAAACAACTATTAGAAGTGATGGATTAATTTAGTAAAGTACAGGAAACAAGTTGATTATATTTCTATGTATTTGGAGCAAGTAATTCAAAAGACAAAATTTAGAGAATGGTTTTATTTACAAGCATCAATTTAAAAATACTGGGAAGTAAATTTAATGGAAGGTAAGAAAAACTTCCATGCTAAAACTACAAAACATTGCTAAGAAAAAGGTTACCTAAATAATGGAGAGAGAGATCATGCCCATGGATTGTAAGACACACTGTTGTTCAGATGGCACTTTTCCCTAAAAATTGGTTTGTACAAGAAGAATATAGTTGGAGGATTCACACTTCTTGATTTCAAGACTTACTGCAGAGGCCCAGTAATTGAGACAGTGCGGTATTGGTGCAGTCAGAAACGTAGATCAGTGCAGCAGAAGAATTTCAGATTTAGCCCCCCACATATTAAAGTCAGTTGAATTTTAATAAACATGACAATGCAATTAAATGCAGAAAGGAAACTATTTTTAATAAATATTTCTGGAGTAGTAGGTATACATATTTAACAAACTTAACCATAACTCCTACTTTACACCATACACAAAAATTATTTCAAGATCCATTTGAAACCAAAATATAAAAGTTAAAACCCTAAAGCTTCTATAAGAGAACAAGGAATATTTTACAATCTTATGGTAGCAAATATTTCTTAGATAAACCACAAAAAATGCTAATAATAAAAGTAAAAATTGATGACTAGAGCTTCATCAAATTTAAAATTTCTGTTCATAAAAACAACAGTTTAAAAAATAAAGAAGCAGGCCACAGACTGGGAAAAATATTCATAATAGGTGTATCTCACAAAGGACTTACTTGGATCCAGAATATTTTAAAACTCCTACAAATCAGTATTAAAAAGACAAATAAGAAAATTTTAAAATAGAAGATTTTAACAGTCATTCCACAAAAGATACGCAGTTGACTCTTGAACAATAGGGGTCTGAATGCAGGCCCACTAATACGTGGATTTTTTTTTTTTTATAAATTCAGTGCAGTACTGTAAATGTATTTTCTTTTATGATTTTCTCAGTAACATTTTCTTTTCTCTAGCTTTATTATAAGAATGTAGTATATAATATACAAAATATGTGTTAATTGACAGGTTATGTTATCAGTAAGGCCTCCAGTCAACAGTAGGCTATTAGTAGTTAAGTTTTGGGAGGAATCAAAAGATTTTCGACTGCACAGGGGGTCAGTTTCCTGACCCCGGTGTTGTTCAAGGGTCAGTCATATGTGGATAATCAGCAAGTGTGTGTGAAAGTGCTCAGTAGTATTAGTCATTAGGGAAATGCAATGAAAACCACAGTGAGATCCATTTCACACCCACTAGAATAGCTGAATTTTTAAAACCAGCAACAGCAATGTTGGTGAGAATGTGGATTAGCACCTTGTCATATTGTTGTTTAGGGGAGTGTCAAATGGTATGACCACTTTGGGGTGTTTTTTGCCTGTTTCTTCAAAAATTACCTACCCAAACGGGAACCCTCTTGCACTCTTGGTGGGAATGCAAACTGGTGCAGCCACTCTGGAAAACAGTGTGGAGGTTCCTCAAAAAATTAAAAATAGACCCACCCTATGACCCAGCAATGGCACTGCTAGGAATTTACCCAAGCACCAATTTACCCAGCACCAAGGGGCACTTGTACCCCAATGTTTATAGCAGCACTTTCAACAATAGCCAAATTATGGAAAGAGCCTAAATGTCCATCAACTGATGAATGGATAAAGAAATTGTGGTTTGTATACACAATGGAGTACTACGTGGCAGTGAGAAAGAATGAAATATGGCCTTTTGTAGCAACGTGGATGGAACTGGAGAGTGTTAGGCTAAGTGAAATAAGCCATACAGAGAAAGACAGATACCGTATGTTTTCAATCTTATGTGGATCCTGAGAAACTTAACAGAAGACCATGGGGGAGGGGAAAGAAAAAAAAAAGCTAGAGAGGGAGGGAGCCAAACCATAAGAGACTCTTAAAAACAGAATAAACTGAGGGTTGATGGGGGGGTGAGAGGGAGGGGAAAGTGGGTGATGGGCATTGAGGAGGGCATCTGTTGGGATGAGCACTGGGTGTTATATGGAAACCAATTTGACAATAAATTTTATTAAAAAAAAATTAAATACCTACCCTATGATCTGGTAGTTCAACTTAGAGCTATTTACCCAAGTGGAATGAAAACATATGTTCAAAAAGACTAGTGTAAGAATATTTATAGTATCTTTATTCATAATAGCTCAAAATTGGGAATAACCCAAATGCTCATTAACAGGAAAATGGGTAAGCCATATTATATTGATAAAATAGAATTATAATTAGCAATAAAAAGAATGAACTGCTGATAAATGCAACAATGTAGATGAATCTCAAAAACATAATGTTCAGTAAAAAATCATATATATGGTATGATTCCGTTGATGTGAATTTCAAGAAAAGGCAAAACTAATCTATGGTGCTAGAAAGGAGAACAGTGCCTATGAGGATGGTATTGATAAGACGGTACATGGCAAGATAGAAATAGTCTATTTCCTGATTGGGATGAAACACAAATGCCTACCTGTATCAAAACTCTTTACATTATTCATTTAGGATCTGTTGATTTTATGATACATAAATTTTACCTTAGTTAAAAAATGAAGTTCAGTTCTTTTTTTTAAAAGACAAAGGAGGGGCGCCTGGGTGGCTCAGTCCGTTAAGTGTCCGGCTTCAGCTCAGGTCATGATCTCGCAGTCTGTGAGTTCGAGCCCCACGTCGGGCTCTGTGCTGACAGCTCAGAGCCTGGAGCCTGCTGTGGATTCTGTGTCTCCCTCTCTCTCTGCCCCTCCCCTGCTCATGCTCTGTCTCTCTCTGTCTCAAAAATGAATAAAAAACATTAAAAAAATAAAATAAAATAAAAGGCAAAGGAACAAGCCAACCAAATCTGTTGCCTTTTAAAGGGCTTCTCCCAAAGCATCAGTCGATAATTTCATATAAATAAATATGTGCATGTATATTCATATATGTAAAATTGAATATGAAATTAAATGTAATTCACATACCATATAATCCATGCATTTAAAGTGTACAATTAAATGGTTTTTAGTACTTTCACAGTGATGCATTTATCACCACAATCATTTATGAAGTATTTTCATCACCCCCAAAGGAAATCCATATCCCCTAGACTCCCCCACAACCCAGCCCTAAGCAACCACTAATCTTTCTTTTTCTATAGATTTGCCTTTTCTGGATATTTCATATGAATAGAATTATATAATTCTATTGTGACTGGCTTCTTTGACTTAGCATGTTTTTAAGGCTTATCCATATTACAGCATGTATCTACTTAAGTGGGTTCCTGGACCCAATTCCAGTGTAGGGAGGGTTTTTCCCCCCACACACAACAAGCAATTCTTGGACACCAGTAGGGTATCCTACAGTTCAACTCAATTCTGAAATCAATCTACTTGGAGATAAGCATCAGCTAACACAGGTTAAGCCCAGGTTGTTACAGGTACTTCTGACTAACTGGCTGTAAGTTAGAAGTTTCCATGACCCCCTTCTTGGGTTCAGTTAGTTTGTTAGAACATCTAATAGAACTCAGAAAAACATTTTTACTTACTGAATCATCTATTCGTTATAGAAGGATATAATTCAGGAACAGCCAGAAGGAAGAGATGCTTAAGGCAAGGCTGTGGGGAAGGGGTGTGTCTCCCCTGCCCTCCTCAGGCGTGGGCTCTCCCAGCACCTTGATGTGTTCCCCAACCTGGAAGCTCTCAGAACCCTGTCCTTCTGTGTTTTTGTGGAGGCTTCATTACATAGGCATGATTGGTTAAATCATTGGCTATGGGCGATTGAATCCCCCTCCAGCCCCTCTCCCCTCCCTGGGGGTCAGGGGGATGGGAGGGAAAGTTGTAAGCCACTGATCAGTCACTTGGTCGGTTGTCCAGGCAACCAGCCCCCAGCCTTAGGTGCCTGCCAAAAGTCACCTCATTAACATAACAAAAGACCACTTTTCTCCCTCATCAGTTAGGAAATTCCAAGGGTTTTAAGAGCGCTATGCCAGAAATGGGGACAAAGACAAAATATATAGTTATTATAAATCATAGTATCACATACTTTATCCCTTTTTATTACTAAATAATATTCCATTGTATGGATATACCACATTTTATTTATCTGTTCATCAGATGATAGACATTTGAATTGTTTCTACTTTCTGGCTATTAGGAATAATGCTCATTAATATGAACATTTGTGTACAGACATGTTTTGTTTTTTTTTTTTTTTAATTTTTTTTCAACCTTTTTTATTTATTTTTGGGACAGAGAGAGACAGAGCATGAACGGGGGAGGGGCAGAGAGAGAGGGAGACACAGAATCGGAAACAGGCTCCAGGCTCCGAGCCATCAGCCCAGAGCCTGACGCGGGGCTCGAACTCACGGACCGCGAGATCGTGACCTGAGCTGAAGTCGGACGCTTAACCGACTGCGCCACCCAGGCGCCCCCAGACATGTTTTTAATTTTCTTGCCATTATTCCTGAAGTAGAATTGGCTGAGTCACATGGTAACTCTGTGTTTATTGTTTGGGTAATTGTCAGACTGTTTTCCCAAGTGGCTGTACTGTTCTACATTCCTACTAGAAGGGTATAAAGTTCTAATTTCTGGAGAAATCTTTACCAACACTTGTTATTCTCACTGCTTTTTGTTATTATAGCCATTCTAGTGGATATGAAATGGAATTACATTGTGGTTTTGATTTGTATTTTCCAGTAAATAATGGTGACGAGCATCTTTTCTTGTGCTTATTCGTCATTTGTATATCTTTTTTTGTTTACTGCTATTCAGATTCTTTACTTATTTTTAATTGGGTTATTTGTCTTTTTATTATTGAGTTGTAATAATTGTTTATATTCTAAATACATAAATACATAATATTCTTTTCTAATATTTTAAATACATAAAGAATTTTTATATATTCTAAATACAGATTATCAGATATATAATTTACACATGTATTCTTTTTTTCTTTTAACATTTATTTATTTTTGAGAGAGAGAGAGAAAGAGAGACAAAATGTGAGCAATGGAGGGGCAGAGAGAGAGGAGACACGGAATCTGAAGCAGGCTCCAGGCTCTGAGCTGTCAGCACCAAGCCCCACGAGGGGCTCAAACTCATGAACCGTGAGATCATGACCTGAGCTAACGTCAGACACTAAACTGACTGAGCCACCCAGGTGCCCCCGCATGTATTCTTTCATCCTGTGAGGTTTCTTTTTTCATTTTCTTTGTGATATCTGTTGAAGCACCAATGTTTTTAATTTTTATAAAGTTCAATATATCCTTTCTTTTGTTGCTTGTATTTTCAGTGTCATATCTTAGAAGGCTTTGCCTAACCCAGGGTCACAAAGATTTGCTCCTATATTTTCTTCTAAATGTTTTATAGTTTTAGCTCATTGCTTATGTTTACGAACCATTTTGAGTTAATTTTTGTGTATGGTTATGAGGAAGGGAGTCCAACTTTATTTTGTACATGAATCGTAACTTCTTATATCTTTTAGCTAGAATTGCACTATATGGTCATGTTTAGTTACAAGAGGGTTGGGAGGTGACACTTTGGTAGGGGGCATTGCTACCTTAAACAAAATAAAATGCAAGCAGCAGATGCCACAGCATATGCTGTTTTTGCTTTTGACTCAAAATAGTATACCACCAAACTTCATGAGGCTCTGAAATATGAATTTGATCAAGAAGCATTCTATAACTGGCTTCAAAAAAGATTTGAAGAAAAGTTTCTGGGGGCACCTGGGTAACTCAGTTGGTTAAGCTTTGGACTCTTGATTTTGGCTCAGGTCATGATCTCATGTTTCCTGATATCGAGCCCCATCTCAGGCTCTGTGCTGATAGCATGGAGCCTGCTTGGGGTTCTCTCTGTCTCCCTCTCTCTCTCTGCCTGTCCCCTGCTCATGCTCACTCACTCACTTGCTTGCTCTCTCTCTCAAAAAATCTAAAAAAAAAAATGTTCTCTGAATTTTATTTGTTAATATGGTTTTCCTGAAGGTAATGCTGAAAGCTGAAAAGGATTGCTATTTATTACAACCAAACAATTTACTTTACTCTTTCTTACACCTCCACTCAGCTATTTGTCCACCATCCCTATCTCAGCCTTTCTCCCTTTTTTCTCTCTCTCCCCTCCCCTCCACCCACACATTGGAGTGTTTGTTTGCTAACGTTACATTATATTTAATGGGTTTGACATGCATACTGTTAAGTGAACATGCTGGCCTCTGCACTAAAAAACAACCCAGTATTCTCCCTGTATGTTGGGTCATAGAAGCTTCTGAACACTTCTTGGTAAAATGGTATGCTGTGAGAGGCAAGATGTTTAGTCTCCTTCAGTACCAGCTCTGCTCTGCTCTAGAGCTTTTCCTTCCTTTTATTTTTCTAAAACAACTTGGAATTTATTCACAATTTCCTGGTATCAGTAGGATGAGTTGTATGAGGAGCTTTCTCCCGGGCAAGTTTAACAAGTTCGGTGTGCTGAGGATGAAGGAAAGTATCACTTCCCTGCCTCCCGTTCACCACGGGCCATCATCTCTTACTTCCTAATGGTGTTTGGAAGCTGTGTGTAGACTGTTTAACAGGAAATGAGTAAGCATTTGTAACCTTGCTGGTTTCTATGGAATGGTGAAATGTCCCCTCTTGAATTTCATAGCTTCTTTGGTTGTGTTTCTCTGGGGCGCATGACTGATGTTTGATGATGAAACGAAGCCCAAGTGACTTCTGAGGTTCCGCCCATGCCTCCGCATTCACTCTGTCTCTTCTTGCCTGTCCTGCTCTTCTAGATTGAGCTGCGTGTGCTAACTCAGTTGGTTAGAGCGAGAGGTTTTTGAAGATTTGGTCAAGGGCTAACTCTATAAAGCTGACTTTCTAGAAAATAAAATCTGAAATGGTCGAGGAGTTCTGAACCCTAAGCACCTGTTGAAGACGTGGAATTGATCACAGTGTAGATGGATAGGTCTAAATGTCTATCATGATAATGCTCATAACCAAGATTTGGAGATCAATACATTCCAGGCAGTTTTCTTGGTGCTTTACATGCATGGATTCATTTAATGTGTAACAGTAATAAATTATATTCTAATGCTCCTCTTCATTTTACAAAGGGTTTTCACATGTATTTGATTCTTATTGAAACCCTGTGATGTGCGGCCAGAAGAGAGTAGGGAGACATAACAACTGAATGTGAGGTGGCGCCCTGGACTGGATCCCAGAACACATGGAGGACATTGATGGAGAACCTGGTGAAGTCCAGACAAAGTCTGCTTAGTTAGTGGTAATGTACTATTACTAGAAACAGAAGGTGTTAACTGAGGGAGGACTATCCATGGAGTCTCTTTTTCTCTTAATCGAAACCCAGTCTAAAACACAGCTTTTCTCTGAATCTAAAAATCACTCCAGAATCCAAAGTTTATTAAAAAAAATTTTTTTTTTAAGTTTTCATCAACCCCTATTCCACAGATTTCTGCTGTTTGGAAGGCTAGGTAACTTGATGTGCTAGACATGGGGAAGTGGGGAAACCGGGCCCTGGAACCCCTGGCTTATATCCCCAGCTCAGTGCCTGTATTCATTGCTGCCTCAGTAAGAATACACTGCTTCCCGTGTCATCGTCCCCGCAGATGATATCCTCATTTTACAACTAATAGATCATTACGATCTGTTCACTACTGGAGAAATAACTCAAAAATATGTCTGCCTTTGACTTCGAGCCGGGGGCCCTTCCGTGTTTGAATGGAGAATGTAGTACATATTTTGGGGTTCATTATTAAACCAATACAATAGAAACCTCACTGTGATGAAGGGTGACAGGTGTTTGGGAAAAGAATGATGGTATCGTGTGGTCTTCTGTGACCTCTGACACAGAAACCTGAGGAGGGGCAGAAAATAGAAACACAAGCACTGCCCCATCAGATTCAGATTCAGGTTCATTCTGTAGGTGGAGCGATAGTGAGGCTAGGGATGCCGTCTAAGCCTCATTCCTTACCCTGGGAGTGGCAAAGAGAAGTGATGTTCCGTTTCTTTCAGCTCGGCACTTTATTTTTTAAAATAGTAGGGGACTGTAAGAGATTTGTCTTGAAGCTCTAACACCTTTGGTCGTCTTTCTATATTTTGGTCTTTGAAACAGAGGTTCTTCTACCAGGTGTGGTATTACTTGAGGATGCAGGATGACGTGTGCCTTTACTCTTCTCCTGTGCTGTATTCACTGGACTCTCTGGTTCGTGCTCAGTGTCTTGCCCGGACCTGTGTTTTGGCCTCTTTCTTTTATGAGTTTCACTGTGCCGTTGCTGTCAGTCTTTGGATCTATTTTCCAGCGGTTCGTAGTTCCAGCTGGTGTTGTATATATCTGAGTTCAGTTCTGTGTATCCTTAAAAAAAATATATATATATTTTTTTGCTCACTCTAGGTACAATTCCTAGCGGCTAACATTTATTGAGGAAAACCGTGTGCCTAGCTTGTACTTTCCATGTAACTTGGGTCCTCACAGCCATTTTAAGTGGCTTCATTTTAATTTTACAGCTGAAGACCAAGCTCAGGGACATGGAGAGACTTGAAGGGCTGCACATACATGATACATGTATGTATAAATACATGCTCATACATGATAGAACTGGTATTCAGTCCCAGAGTTTTCTGACTCCAGAGTAACCAGGCTACCGTTCAGCTTGCCCCAGAACCACCCTCTAGGTCAGAGGGTCTAAATCCTGGCTGCCTGTTAGACTCACCTCAGCTTCTAAGAAGCACCCATGCCTGCGCCCTACCCCATACCAATGAAATCAGATTTAAGTCACAATGTTAGAGGTGAAGGGACTTTAGATCATTCATTTCTGTGTTTTTTACCTCCACATTTTGGCATTTTATCAGTAGGTAAACTGAGACCCCTACTTGCACAGCTATCAGGTGTCAGAACCAAGACTAAAATGCCGATCTCGTGATTTGATTCTAGAGTTCTCTCCATACTCAGGTCAAATAAATATGTTAGAGTATTTACTGTGTACAAAGTCAGAGGCACAAGTGTAGTCATAGGTGAGTTTATTTATCCACATGTACTATCTAGAAATGTGTGTGCACGTTCATCTGTATACATGTATAGGCGTGTACATCTATGTGATTTTGAGAATTAATATTCATTTGTAAGAGAGGCAGTATTGCATCATGGTTGAAATAATAGGCTTTCCAGCCAGACTGCCCGGTTTGAATCTTGGCTTAACTGCTTCTTAGCTATGTGCCCATGGGCAGGTTACCCAAACTCTCTCTTCTTTGGTTTCTTAGAGATAAACTGGAGATAGCAATAGTACTTACTTCATGGATTAAATGAGTCAGTGGATCTAATGTGATGAGACGGTGTTGATACACAGGAAGCTTTCCATAAGTATTAGGTAGAGTAATGTATGAATAAGGGTGTATTCAGCTTACAGCTTCTGGAACTCCATAGTTTTTGCATTCATTGACTAGAGAAGAATTACAATGGTGATAGTACTTATGTGATTGTGGTTCATCTGTATGAAATCCCTTTCTCTCAGCCTTAAAGATGTTTGTGTAGCTTCCTGGAGGCCCTTATCAGGGTCTACACGCTCATGCTTTATAGTTCACAGTCTTCTGTCTTATGAAAAACATGCTGCTGTTCTAAAATATTTTCTTCTTTATCTCTGGGCCCACTATTAACATCTCAGCCATGTTTAGCTATGACTTTCTGTGTTTTGCTAAATGCCTCGGGCTGCCAGAAATGTTGCTCTGATGCAGGTTGGAATTGGCATCAATCACCTCCAAGTTTATATTTATTTACATGCAAAAGAGTTCTTGTTTCTTGAGAATCATAAGTAGTTGATACATAGTATCATAAAGAAAATCTTGAATTATTTTCTCTGGGACTTTTCATGATGAAGTCTTTTACATGAGAAAAGTTCCACCTAGAGAACTCAAAATATAAACTGAGGCCTGTCCCTGATCCGTTACACAACACTGTCAACTGGCATGGAAGAATGGATCCATTTACAGTGTCCTTAAGTACCATTTATCAAATGCCTTTAGAGGAACTCTTTTTCTTCCTTTCTGCTCAGAGGTATTAAGGTATTAAGTAGAGTCACAGTCAGATTAAGGACAACAACTGATTCTTCAAGCAAAGAGAAAAATCAGAATTTGGAGTGAAGTGGTGTTTGGAAAGGAGATAAAAATCTGAGCTGCAATGGATATAGCAAGCCAGTTCAGTTCAGGAACACAGGAAGTTACATAAGTCAGCTCTAGTAATTTGAAATGATTAGAATGGGCGATCATGAAAAGTAGTTTTCTGCTAGAGAAGATCTTACGGCTCCCAAGGATGTAGTGAAGGTACCTCCTGGGCAAAGCTGCCCAAATAGACCCCTACTAAGGTAGCTTTTGTTTTATGTGTTCAGAAATTTCATCTTAAGAGTTCAGAGTGTAGTGGACTCAGGACGCTAAATCACTCTCACATATTTGACTGTGACTGAAGAATAAAATCAACTTGCTGATTTAAAAACTTTTCTATTTGTAGGTGAGTTATGTGGGAAACAAACTCACAAAGACCTTGCTTCGTGAGTATGGATTTAGAGCAGGAGGAGTTAGTAATGGGAATTGAATCTATTCTAATACTACTACATTCTGCTGATAATCTGATTTATCTACCCTTCGACAGGAGGACCCTTCTCACTGGGGAAGTTATTATTCCTTAACCCCTCCCCTTCATCTCTTCTCCCTCCCTCCCTTATTATCTCTCTGTTTTCTGGGCCATTATGGCTGACCATGTCTCACTGTCACCAAATACACACATGTGCATGTGCACATGCACACACAGTACTCTATAAAATATCTTAATACTTTCAATGAAGTTATTTCCTGTCTTCCTGACCTGGAATGATCTTTCATGTTAGGGTCACTCGGCCTGTCACCAGTGTCACCCATTTAGATCAATCATTTCTCAATTCCTAACAAAGCATCACCTGGTGTTAACCTGTCATTGGGAGCGATCAATCACAGGTGGGGTGACTATTTCTTGGAAGATACCTCAAGGGATAACTTTATGAAGAGAACAGTTGGAACAGGTGACCTTTAAGTTCCACAGGGTAGGAAATTAATAACTCTTTCACCTCTGTACACCTCACTGATTCTGAAAGGTCTCTTTGAGGTAACTACTATGTTCTTGTTCTGTTTTGTTTTGTTTTTGTTTTTACTTTATAGGAGTTGCTTCTAGTGAAATGCGACCTGAAAATCAGCTTGGCATATTGTCCTGTTGCTGTGTGGTAGCAATTCCATTGCCTACTTCTCTTCTCCTGCGTATCTTGCACATTCCCAACCAAACAGAGGTGCTACTGCTGTTCCTCAGACTTGCTGCCCCATGCTGCCTCTCCACCAAATCTCTTGCTATGTCTTCTGCTTGGAAGGACAAGCCTTTCCTAGCTACTAATCCAAATCGAAACATTATTCATGGTCTAGTTGAAGCTTTCCAGTACCCCTCACCTTCACCAAGTGTCCCCATGGATCCTCCATTGCACTTTATTCTTCTGGTGGTTGTGTTGCATCTTGTTATTATACACTTTTATTTTCCCTTTGATGTTGTGTAAGCCCTTGACAGTAGTGGTTTATTTATTTTCATTTGACTTACAATGCCTGTCCCATCCTTGTTTTCATTCATACCCGGATATAGCACAAGTATAGAAGCTAAAGATAATATCAGAATGTTAAGGGGAAGCATGGTTATGTTGAACTTGAAAACTCAGAATAGAAACTGTGTAGGATATTTAAAAGAAAAGATCAGAATTCAGATATTAGGGAAATTTTAACAATAGAATAAAAATCCAGCCAAATATAATGGGATTTAAGGGGTGAATAGAAAGTGAAGAAAGAGAATTTAAGGTGAAGTATTATTTCAAGAAGTTTTGATGTTTAGGAATGTAGTTTGAGAAGAAGATGAGAGTCAAGGAAAATTGTTTGTTTCTTGGAGAGGTGAAACTCAGGCATTTTTTAAAACCTAGACGATCACTTGGAAAGAGATGAAAGATTCCAGAAAGGACATAATTGATGGTGCAGAATATCCTGAGGGAAGAAAGGGAGACATAAAGAACACAGGTGTCAGGGTAAGGTCTAGGGGAAAGGAAGGGTATCTTTTTCTCTGAGACAGAAAGGAAGACAGTAAGTGTAATGTAGGAAAGCGGAAGACAGCTCTGCCTGTTTCCCCAGTGTAAGAGTATTCCTAGTAATCTGAGGATGACAAGGGTTAGAACAGCAAAAGGATGTTAGACTTGGCTCAGGAAAATTATTTATTTCTCGATATCGACATTGTCTATCTTCCCCCAGTAGACTGTAAGCTCCATGAAGGCAAGGGTTTTGCTATCTTGTTCATCACTATTCTCAGCACCAAGAAATTGTACCTGGCACATAGACAATATGTGTTGGACGAATGGAGGATGAAAAGGGGAGCCAGTTGAAGATACTCAAAATCATTGCTGTCATCTTTTAGCTTTCAGTAAGTGTACAGACTGTAAATACACCATGTTAATTCTCTCAGGACATTTCTGTCATAAGAGCTTGTCTAAAAGCACTGAGAAGTATAGAAAGGTAATTATTGGATTTCTCCATACTTAGAAATGGTAGGATGAGAATTAGAGCTCTATAGAGTGTGGGCAGTATTCGACCAAGGAGTGTAAAGTTGTGTGTAGTATCCTGAAGATCCTTTTATTAGACAGAATCTTGATCACAAATAGCATGGTACATACGGCATTAACTATTAGTTGTTTACCCAATATATATTCTCCTTGTCTTCCTTAGGATTCATGTATTGTTAGATGTGCTCCCGCAGCATAAAACTATATTCTCCATCTTTCCTGAAAGTAAGATGAGATTTCTGAGAAAGCTCTTTAAAGGAGGCTGATGTAGGAGGAAACTGTTACGCGCTTCCCTCCCTCCTGCTTCCTGGAACGTGAATGTAATGGCTTGGAACCCCAGGAGTTTTATATTGTAACTATTAGGTGACCTCGAGGATGCAAGCCAGTGCTAATGATGGTAGAAGAGTATAGTTGTGCAGCAACCATATTGAGCTTCCTGTGGCCTTCTTATTTTGAGACAATATAAACTGTCTTGTTTAAACTACTGTTATTTTGGATCTCTGTTTCTTTCAGGAGACCTCAGTTGGTTAGAAAGGAAAACCGAAAGGAATTAAGGAATAAGAGACCTCAATGGGTCAACAAAAAAGCAGATATTGGGAATCAGGATAAGATGTTGAGGTCAGAGAGGGGTTTCTAAGTTTGAGATGGGTGGGTAATGAAAACTAAGGGATGGTCATAGGTTGCTAAAGTAGAATGCTATTGAAGTCTCCTAGAGAAGAGAAAGTCAAATAAACAGTTATTTCTATATGTAGATCGGTCAACAAGAGTTTGCCCTTCAATTAGACCAGTGTTTCTTTGAATTTGATTTCATGGGCCACCAAGGATCTATCTGTAGATCTGGAATCTTAAGGACTCTAATTTGAGATGCACTACTGAATATTATTATATGGCTTTCTTGCCAAAATTATTTATTTATTTATTTATTTATTTATTTTTTAATATATGAAATTTACTGTCAAATTGGTTTCCATACAACACCCAGTGCTCATCCCAAAAGGTGCTTGCCAAAATTATTTAAAGCAACTAATAAAGATACAAATTGTGGGGCACCTGGTGCCTCAGTCAGTGGAACGTGTCCCTCCTGATCTTGGAGCTGTGGGTTCAGGCCCCAAAGTGGGTGTAGAGATTACTTAAAAATAAGGTCTTAAAAAAATAAAGATACAAATTATAAGATTAAAAAATTTAAAAATATGAAAATGAGGGAGAGAACAAATATGGTGAGAAACAAAATTGAAGTGGGAAGGAAGCTAACACAAAAACACCCCCATGAGGTTCTCTGTATTGTTAGATGTGGGCAGCAAATTTGGATATAAGCTTTTCTAGCAGTCAGCTTGAAAAACGTAACATGACAGGTTGTTACAAAATCACAGGAGCAGTGGGATAAAAACAAGTCAGTTCAGGAAAATTAGAAATATTTCTTTTATTAAGCCTATTTTGCTTGAATTATAACTTTGCATGATTGGATTAAATAATAACATCAAATATTTTCTTTCAAATGGGAGGAGAATATGAAGACAGTTTTGGGGAGAGCCACAATAAACAAGTTGACACTATACCCCAACATCAGGGTAAAAAGTGAGTATGTTCAGTTGGGTGGCTCTGCCCAATGCCAGTTATCTGTGTTTTCAGCATGACTGTCTTTGCATAGATATAGGTAAATAACCAAAAGACTGGAAAATAAGACACGTCAAGAAAATTGGTAAGAATTAGAATTGTTAGGCTTAGGGGAAATGATAATGTAAAAGATTAGCTTTCGGATGTTATCTTTCACCGCCTCTACTGAGCACAAACCACTTAGATTTCAGCAAGAAGATTAGTAAAAAGAAAGGTTATCGTGGTTGGTGGTGATGGTTATTAGGAACGGGAGGCTCTTTTCATCAAACCTTGAGAGGAGAATGATCTTTTGCCTTTAATAGTGGAATTGCTTCAAGGTGGGGCTTGTGGTTGGGTACAGTGAAAGAAAAGCCTGGAACACTGCAGATCCCTTCCATTCTTCAGAGTCTGAATCCAGATTATTTTTACTCTATATTTGTTAGGGTTTGATATTTAAAAAAAATCATCTGGCAGGTGTCACATACATGCCTTTGTCATTAAGTTGTTTTGAGTGTGCTGACAGAACCCAGAAATAGTGAAATCATTAATTTAGCTGAAGAATCCAGGTATTCAAGATACTGTCTAAGTGGGGTCTAAGGTATTAAAGGACTTTTCAGACTATTTTAAAATTAAATTTGTCTGAATTCTTCTAAATGATTTTGCAGATTTCCATAATAAATGTGGCAAACATTTCTCTTATGGGATGTAAATAATCAAACTCTGTTGCACTGTAGAGTAATATTATAAAGCACTTAACTAATCAGATTGTGAGAGTCGCTCAAAATTTCTAACCATGTAATTTTTGCATAGAGAGAGGGTACTTCATGCTGTGCAATTAACTGGTTTTATTAGCTATAAATTTGGTTGTTGCTAGCTGGCCTGACGGGCTAGTGCCTGTGGAGAATTGGATCTTGGTTTTTGATGTGTTACTGCGTGGTCAAGTGTCAGGAAGGCATGGAAATTTGTAGTGGGGGCGGAGGCCCTAAAAGGGAGTCAGTGAAGAATTGTTTCTCACACCTCTGTAACTAAAGAGAGCTTTGAAATTGTCTAGGCCTGTTGTCGTTTTTGGATGTTCTATAAACATTCCATTCTGTATTCAAATAAGGTTTATAAAGCAAAATGGGATGGTTTAGTGATTGTAAGTAGGGCTTTGATGTCAAACTACCTGTGTTAAAAAACCTGGCTTTGCCATTTATTGTGCCCTTGGGCAAATTTTAAAATTTCCTTGTGCCTAGATTTTTTCCACTGTGTAAGGGCAATAGTAGTAGGCCCGAGGCTCATGATGTGCTGTGAGGATTTGAAGGTTCAGTCAATGTGACATGCTTGGCCTGGCTCATAGTAGGCACTCAATAAATGGTAGCTCTTATTGTGGAGCTTATTTGTGTCTGCAAATTGGAATGTCTTTGAGCAAGGGCAGCTTACAATAAAAGATGTTTAGATGGGGGGACCTGGCTGGCTCATTTGAAAGGGCATGCAACTCTTGATCTTGGGGTTGTGAGTTGGAGCCACATGTTGGGTATAGATATTACTTAAATAAATAGATAAGTAAACTTAAAAAAAAATATTTAGGTGAAAGGACTCCTATTTTTATTGGACTGCATTTTTTTTTTGGAGAGAGGGAGGAAATACATAAAAATATATAAAATATATTAATTAAAAATATAAAAAATATATAGAGGTGTAAGATATCTAGATTCAAATTTTATTAGACTTTGACCCGGCTCCTGAAGTGAGCTTACACAAATCAAATCAAAGACCCAGTTTTCTTCACTCTTAAACACAATAAAATAGCAAACTTATTTGTGAGGGTCAAATAAGAAAAGCGTTTTGAAAATGTTAAAGTACTGCATTTAGGTAAAAACATGGAAATATTCTTACCTAAACATGGAAAATCACATATAATAAAATAAATGAAGCTAATTAAAACAAGCAGAATATGACAGGAGCATCACTGCTGGAAGAGATTTGAATTTGCTCAGAAGGTTGACTTGAGTCTGAGGATGAATTGATTATCAAGAAAGAGGATGTCAGAGAAAGGAATTAGCATTGGTTGAACACCTGGCATTTGCTGTGCACTGAGATAGGATTACTGTCCCCATCTTGCAAATGAGGAGACTGAGGCCCAGACGGTTAAATAACTTCCTCGTTTATAAGTGGCAGAGCCACTATTCATACTCAAGCCTGTTGGTCTCTAGAGGATGTCCTAATATGCTGTGGTTAATTCAGTTTATCAAATATTTATTGAGTACCCACTCTGTATAAAGCACTATTAATAATACATCAGGTTTTTTTTTTATAGAAATGGATAGAAATTTAAAGCATAAAGGAATTTGAAAGATAATTTTGTCGAGCAAAGTCATTTTCTAGGAAGAGAACAAGGCCCATGGTGACCAAGGCAGCTTTAGGGCCATCCATTTTGGAATTAGAATTTAAATTCCACTCACCTGTCCCGTGTTTGATTAAATTATATTGCTACTCAGTCTTTTAAAAGCCTAATCCTTCATTAGTTCATACTTCAAGGCTTATTCAAGGGCTTTCTTTGGAGGCAGGATGGGCGGGAAGAGGTTCTATGTAATTTTAACACCAAGTGGTCTCTGTGACCGAGTTGCACGGGTGTTTTATGGAAAGCAGGGTGCTTGTAAGTAGTTTTGTCACCCAAACCGAATGCAGATTGCCTACAATGTTTTGGACTTTTTCATGCCATCACAGTGACATTCTCTTGTGAGCATGAAGAATGTAAAATCTCTTAGCCGTTTTATGATTTGGGAAGATCTCTTAAATCCCTGCTCTTGAATCTTCATTATTTGTCTCATTCAGTTTTAGCTGCCTTTCCATGCTGCCAGGTTAGCCTGCCCTTAGTTGGGAATGTGTCCTTAACTAGAGAGCCGCCTGATCCCTGGATAGGAGCCCAGGCTGCTGTCTTGAATGGTTGCACGTGGAGGCTGCTGCAACCTACTGGGAAAACCACCGGCTTCCCAGCACTGGTGATGTTTGTAATAAATCCCACATGGCTCCATCTTGGGACCATGGCCAGTGGGTAGAATGATTCGCTTATTTTTTCTTCTTAGTGTTTCTATCCATGTTCCTTCCAGAGAGAAGTCTTTCTGATGTCAACATCATTAGAAATATAGGCTGTATGATATTATGGAAGCTGAATTCATTTATCCTTTTTTATTTCCCTGAATACCTAATGGGCAGCGTTTAAACGAGAACCCACAGAACTGTGAGGGTTGCTGCTTGTCACGTGACTGTGTTATTGAATGGGACTCATTAAGCCTAAAGTGAGTCAGAGAGCTTGACCTGTGGATGACACTCTGGCGATGAAGTATGGGACTGAAAGTCATCTGAGCCTACTTTGTAAGTTGTTCTTGTGGCATAGCATTTTTAGGAGCAGAGGGGCTGGTTTTCCGTCTTGCCAAACATAAAAGAAATCAAGCTTTTATTTTAGGAAAATGCGCCTAGCCATGATACTCTTGGGGAAAAAATGCAGTTAATTAAACAGCATTTTCTTGTTTTTGACCCTGGTTTTTGTGGTCTGATGCATGGAAATCCTTTGATTACTGAGATTGAGCGCTCTGCCTCCATTATCTTTATAATCAGAGCCTGAAGTAGAAGGGAAGTTCTTTCCACCTGTGTCTTGCCTGTGAGAGCTAGGTGTTTTGACCTTATAGACTTGTAAATACTGTTTTAGGACATTTTAACTCAAAAACTTTACTTTGTCCCTTACCTTCTGCTGCTAATAAGTACAATGGTTATGGGCCCTGCAGTGCTAAAGAAGAGAGTTATGCTGTACTGACAAGACTGGTGGCCGAGTCAAATCCATCCTGTTCATTAAGAGACCTGGCTGAATTGCTGTGGACTTTTATGACACTGGCCCAAGCTGGCTGCTTTAACAGATCACTAAAGACAGGGTGACTTATAAATAGCAAACATTGATTTCTCATAGTTCTGGAGGCTAGGAAGTCTGAAATCAGGATGTATTAGCAGATTTGACTTCTGGTGAGTACCTGCTTCCTGGTTCATAGATGGCCATCTTCTTGCTGTGTTCTCACATGGTGGAAGGGGAGAGGGCACTCTCTGGTTTCTCTTTTATAAGGGCACAGTCCCTTTCATGAGGGCTCTACCCTTATAACCTCGTCATCTCCCAGAGGCCCCACCTTCAAATACCATGACACTGGAGATTAGACTTCAACATATGAATTTCTGGGGAATACAAACATTCAGTCTATAGCAGGGAGCGTCTATACCACAGTGCTCAGGGAGAATAGTAGGTACGGAAAATGTGTGGACTTGACAAAAGGCTGGCTTTCAGAGGTGATTTTGGAAATAGAGTCGATCCTTGAACAATTGGGGGTTAGAGATGCCAATCACCTTCCTCCCCAAGCACAGTCAGAAATCAGTGTATAGCTTTTGGCTCCCCCAAAACTTACTTACTAAAAGCCTACTGTTGTCTGGAAATCTTACCAATAATGTAAACAGTTGACTTACACATATTTTGTATATGTATTATATATCATATTCTTACAATAAAGTAAGCTAGAGAAAAGAAAATGTTATTAAGAAAATCATAAAGAAGAGAAAATACATTTAGAGTACTGGACTGTATTTATATATATAAAAAAATCTACCTATAAGTGGACCCATACAGTTTAAATCTGGTCAACTGTATATGGTAAATGTATTGGGTAGAATACTAGAAATGGAGGATTTAAGACCCAGCAAGGCTTTACATTCTCATTCTGAAAAAGTGCAATGTCAAAGCAAGGGCATGCGTAGGGAATAACAAAGCAGGAAAGGACTCTCAAGGAAGTGTGTTCATGGGATTGCATTGGACTGCAGAACCTGCAAGAGGCTAAGTACAAGTCTTCATTTTGAAAGTTTAAATCAATAATGAACTAGTGAGCATAAATTTCAGATGGGGCTTTTGCTGTGGTTCTGTAACTGATTGACTGTCATTCCTATGAAATAGTAGCCTTAGTAATAGCCCTTGTACATGTGAGAAAACAGAGTGCATCCTGAAGCAGATCTGCACCCTCTGGCATCTTACTCTTCCACTTTGCGGCTCAGAGTAAACATTTACTAATGCAGACTCTCCACAGCAGTCATTTCAACACACTAAGTATCATTATCATCAGATACTATATGTTCTTCAGGTAAGATTGAATGCTGCTTATATATATAAAGTATTCGACCTTTCTCATATGGTGTTATGCCAGACATTGTAGAGGATGAGCAATGTAGGAAAGGCTTCCCTAAGGGGCCACAGAAGCAGATGTAAACTGTGCGAGGAGATCATTTAATAAAAGTGCAGATACTGAGTAGGTTGAAATCAATCTAGATTTAGGTTTTCAGTACTCACATCTGTGGTCTCATGGCCTCTCTGAATCTGTGGCCTTTTTCAAGAATACCCTAGGTGAGGGGCGCCTGGGTGGCTCAGTGGGTTAAGCGTCTGACTTCGGCTCAGGTCATGACCTCACAGTTCGTGAATTCGAGCTCAAGCCGTGCGTCAGGCTCTGTGCTGACAGCTCGGAGCCTAGAGCCTGCTTTGGATTCTGCTCATGTTCTCTTTCTCTCTCTCAAAAATAAACATTAAAAAATAAATTAAAGGGGCACCTGGGTGGCTCAGTCAATTAAGCATCTGACTTCAGCTCAGGTCATGATCTCAGGGTTCAAGCCCTGTATCGGGCTCTGGGCTGAAGAGCTCAGAGCCTGGAGCCTGCTTCGGATTCTGTGTGCCCCTCTCTCTCTGCCCCTCCCCAACTTGCATTTTGTCTTTCAAAAATAAATAAACATTTTTAAAAAATTAAAAAAAAAGTGAACACTGATTTGTTCCAGACCGATGTCAGGAGACACTCACAGCTTACAGGCTAACTACCTAGTTTTTATATGTCTAGGGTAGTTCTAGGAAAGTAGGGAAAGAGTTTTACTTCTTCCTGATCCAGTCCTAGAGAAAATAAAAATTTCCATGCAAATAAATATTTTTATTTTATATTTATATTTTCTGGTCATATATATTACACGCATATATTGCTTTTTTGTGATTAAAAAATTATATGAGCTCATTGTAAAAATTTTGCAAATACCTAAAAAGTTAAAATTATTTATGAGTCTTTTTGCTACCTAGATATAACCATAATCAATATTTCATTTCTTCTCAGTCTCTCATATATATACAATTTCTGTTTTTATTTATTAAAAAAATTTTTTTTATGTTTATTTCTGAGACAGAGAGAGACAGAGCATGAGTGGGGGAGGGGCATAGAGAGAGGGAGACACAGAATCGGAAGCAGGCTCCAGGCTCTGAGCTGTCAGCACAGAACCTGACGCGGGGCTCAAACTCACAGACTGTGAGATCATGACCTGAGCCAGTCGGACGCTCAACCGACTGAGCCACCCAGGCACCCCAACAATTTCTGTTTTTAAAAAGTGTGGGATAATCTCCTATCTTCTTGAACTTTGAGGGAATATACCGATCCTGGATCATATTGGTACTCTGGAGACAAAGCAGTCTTTGGAGAAAGTCTTTTGACTTTGATTTCTATAGCATTGATTTCTGCTCTAATCTTTATTATTTCCCATCTTCTCTTTGGGGTTTTATTTGCTGTTCTTTTTCCAGCTCTTTAAGGTATAAGGTTAGGTTGTATATCTGAGACCTTTCTTCCTTCTTTTTTTTTAAAATTTTTTAAAATATTTTTTTTATTTTAGAGAGAGAGACAAAGCACAAGTTGGGGAGGGGCAGAGAGAGAAGGAGACACAGAATCTGAACCAGGTTCCAGGCTCTGAGCTGTCAGCACAGAGCCCAATGTGGGGCTTGAACCCACAAACCACAAGATCATGACCTGAACCGAAGTTGGATGCTCAACTGACTGAGCCACCCCGGTGCTCTGACCTTTCTTCCTTCTTTAAGAAGGCCTGGATTACTATATACTTTCCTCTTATGGGGAGTATATAGTACTTTTGCTGCGTTCCAGAGGTTTTGGGCTGTGGTGTTGTCATTTTCGTTGGCTTCCATGTACCTTTTAATTTCCTCTTTAACTTCTTGGTTAGCCCATTCATTCTTTAGTAGGATGTTCTTTTGTCTCCAAATATTTGTTATCTTTCCAAATTTTTTCTTGTGATTAATTTTGAATTTCATAGTGTGGTGGCTTGAAAATATGCACAGTATGATCTCAATCTTTTTGTACTTATTGAGGGCTGATTTATGTCTCTGTATGTGATCTATTCTGCAGAATGTTGCGTGTGCACTCCAGAAGAATGTGTATTCTGCTGCTTTAGGCTGAAATGTTCGGAATATATCTGTTAAGTCCATTTGGTCCAGTGTGTCATTCAAAGCCATTATTTCCGTGTTGATTTTCTGTTTAGATGATCTATTGCTGTAAATGGAGTGTTGAAGTCTCCACTATTACAGTATTTTTATCAATGAGTTTCTGTATGTTTGTGATTAATTGATTTATGTATTTAGGTGCTTTCACGTTTGGAGCATTAATGTTTACAGTTGTTAAATATTCTTGGTGGATAGACCCCTTAATTATGATATAATGCCCTTCTTCATCTCTTGTTACATCTTTATTTTTTTAGATTTTTTTCTAATGTTTATTTTTTTTTGAGAGAGACAGAGACAGAATGCGAGTGGGTTAGGGCAGAGAGAGAGGGAGACACAGAAGCAGAAGCAGGCTCTAGGCTCTGAGCTGTCAGCACAGAGCCCGACGCGGGGCTCAAACTCACAAGCTGTGAGATCATGACCTGAGCCGAAGTTGGATGCTCAATTGACTGAGTCACCCAGGAGCCCCTACATCTTTATTTTAAAATCTAGATTTTCTGATATAAATATGGCTACTCTGGCTTTCTTTTGGTGGCGATCAGCATGATAGGTTGTTCTTCATCCCCTACTTTCAATCTGAATGTGTCTTTAGGTCTAAAATGAGTCTCTTGTAAACAGCATATAGATGGATCTTGTTTCCTTATCCATTCTGTTACCATATATCTTTTGATTGGAGTGTTTAGTACATGGACATTTAGAGTGAGTACTGAAAGATATGAACTTATTGCCATTGTGTGGCCTGTAGAGTTGGAGTTTCTGGTGATGGTCTCTGGTCTTTTCTAGTCTTTGTTGCTTTAGTCTTTTTTTTTCTTTCTTTCATCTTTTCTCCCCTCAAAGAGTGCCCCTTAAAATTTCTTGCAGGGGTGGTTTAGTGGTCATGAACTCCTTTAGTTTTTGTTTGTCTGGGAAACACTGTATCTTTCCTTCTATTTTGAATAACAGCCTTACTGAATAAAGAATTCTCAGCTGCATATTTTTCTGATTCAGCATGTTGAATATATCCTGTCACTCATTTCTGGCCTGCCAAGTTTCTGTGGATAGGTCTGCTGTGAACCTGATCTGTCTTCCCTTGTAAGTTAAGGACTTTTTTTCTCTTGCTGCTTTCATGATTCTTTCCTTGCCTGAGTATTTTGTGAATTTGACTATGATATGCCTTGTTGAGGGTCGGTTTTTGTTGAATCTAATGGGAGTTCTCTGTGCTTCCTGGATTTTGATGTCTGTGCCTTTCTCCAGGTTAGGTAAGTTTTCTGCTTTGAATTGCTCACATAAACCTTTTACCCCTTTTTCTCTCTCTTCATCTTCTGGGGACTCCTCTCATTTGGATGTTATTCCTTTTTAATGAGTCACTGAGTGCTCTAATTCTTACATCGTGCTCTTTTGCCTTAATCTCCCTCTTTTTTTCTGCTTCATTGTTCTCCATAAGTTTGTTCTCTATATCGCTGATTCGCTGCTCTGCTTCATCTGTCCTTGCTGCCGTGGCATCCATTCTAGATTGCAGCTCAGTTATAGCATTTTTTATTTCATCCTGACTAGCTTTTACTTCTTTTATTTCTGCAGAAAGGGATTCTAATCTATTTTCAACCCCAGCTAGTATTCTTATTATTGTGATTCTAAATTCTGGTTCAGACATCTTGCTTGTATCTATGTTAATTAAGTCACTGGCTGTCATTTCTTCCTGTTCTTTCTTTTGGGGTGAATTCCTTCATTTCATCATTTTGGGGGAAGAAAGTTAAAAAATTAAAACCAACACAAAAAAATCAAATAAAAGATGCTAGATTCTAGGTGTGTTTTGGTCTGGCTGTTGAAAGAAGCTTGGTAGAGAAAAAAAGGGAAAGAAAAGAAAAAGAAAATGTTTGAAAATTAAGAAAAAATGAATACAGTAAAATAGACTAAAATGAAATGATTAAAGTAGAATAGAATTAAAAAGTTACAAAAAATAAAAAATATAGTAGAAAAAACCAAAAATCTTTTTTAGAAGAACAGAAATAAAAATACTTTTTTTTCTCTTTTGGTATTCAAAAATAAACAAAAAGAAAAAAAAATGAATAGATGGACCAGTGAACAGAATGAAATACACATGAAATTACATCCAGTTTCCCCTAGAAGTTAAACTATGAAGCACTTTATAGTCTGTAAACTAAGTAAGCAGAGAGACATGTAGTGTTCCTCTAGAGCACAGTTGGATGGGGCTTGGTGCAACAGCTCCGTTCTCCATTAGATGGCGCTGCTTAGCTCACTGGGGTGGATTGTTGTGGTACATGTATGCCTGCATGCGCATGTTTGGGAGAGGTGAAAACGGTGTCACCCAGCTACCTGGTCTCTAGCATCAGAACTCTGTGCTCTCGGGGCGCCTGGGTGGCTCGGTAGGTTAAGCATCTGAATTCAGCTCAGGTCATGATTTCACAGTTTGTGAGTTCAAGCCCCACACTGGGCTCTGTGCTGACAGCTCGGAGCCTGGAGCAAGCTTCTGATTCTGTGTCTCCCTCTCTCTCTCTGCCTCTCCACCACTCACACTCTGTCTCTCTTTCAAAAATAAATAAACATTTAAAAAATTAAAAAAAAAAAAAGAACTCTGTGCTCTCACCAACCAGCAATCAAGCACCCCTCCTCTGTCTCCAGCTTTCATCCACTCCCCACTTATATGCTGTCTGCAACCAAGCTGTCAGCCTGCCAGGCAGTACCTCCCTCCTGAGTTTTATCTCACATGGGGCTGTGTTTCCAAACCCCTCACTTCTGAGGGCCCTGTAGCTTTGACCTGCTCTGACCGTTTGAGAGGCTTGCGGAGCAATGGCTGGTGCCAGCCCACCCCCATGAACATTTGTGTGACTGCACTGCTGCAGTCCAGAGACTGCCAGCCTGCCCCAGAAAGTTTGTGGGATCGTGTAGCAGCAGCGTTTCAGGGATTGTGGTAAATCACTACACACATCTGGCACCAGGCTTCACTGCTCCCTAACGTCCTTATTCCAACACCAGAAAACGTGTTTGTTCTTTGGGGTCTGCTGGGACCTCTGCCTGTAGGGAAGCCACACAGCCTCTACCAAATGACTTCTCAGGGTAACCATCTCTCCCTGTGTGGCCCGAGGACCCCTTGGACCTCACTGTCTGCTCCTGAGGATTCACCCTTCCCATCAGAGCTCTGCCGGGTATCCAGCTGCAGAGTTTCAGACTCTGCACTCCCTTGTTTATAGAATCCTAATGGTATTTAAACCCTGCCCTTTCTCCTTTCTCCCTTTCTTGTTCAGTCCCTTATGGGTGTTTCCACTGTTTCTCTCCAGCTGCTTTTGGAGGAATGTGTTTCCCATATTCTCCCTCTGTCTCCATCCTCTCTCTGCAAGCAAAGATAGCTCCCTGCCCTCTGAAGCTTCTCTCTTCCCCAGTTCATCCCTCCGTGCCATGTTCCTGCTGAGTTCTGTGACTCAAGTTATGCAGATTGTTGTGTTAATCCTCAGATCAGTTTTCTAGGTGTGCAAGATGGTTTGGTACTGATCTAGCTGCATTTCAAGGATGAGAGAAGCAGAAAACTTCCATGCTGCTCCACCTTGTTGGCCCCACCTCTGAAAGCCTTTGACTTTGAATGCACAGTGTGAAGGACACTACTTCCTTTGAATGATTGAATGAGCTACTTGCTTTTTTTTTTTTTTTACTATCATACGTTGATGGATTCTCTGGAATCTTGGAATTGGTGAGGACCTCCGAGATCAGGTCCCTGGAATGTTTTAAATGTCACATGCACCAGAGGGCAAGAAGGAGCAGTTGACATGGACAGTAGACATGTACCTTGGACTTTTTTATACCTACTGTCTTTGTTGTCAGTGTCACATCACAGGCAGAGAGAGGGACCCTGTGTGACACAGTCCTGCTGTTACATGGGGGGTCATAGCTGTTGATAGCCAGGGAGAAGAACCTGTTCCTGTTCCTAAGGTGTAAATGGAGCCTGCCAGCCTACTGATGTGGGTCTTCATCAACTATTTCTTTCATTAGAGAGTGTTGTTTGTATAGATCAATAGAGTGGTGTCAGTATCTTTACTTTCTTTCAAAAAGGAAGCGAACTCACTTTTATTAATAATATGTCACATAAATACATAGAGACTGTATCAGTGGAATGTAAAAAATGTAAAACAGGCTTTAAAAACAGAATCTTTAAGGATTTTATGACAGCTCTCAAACATTAAACATATTTAAATTTGGGATTAGGTTGAAAAACTTTTAGTTATAAGCCATGGGGATATAATATACAGCATGGTGACTGCAGTTAATAATACTGTGTTGTATATTTGAAAGTTGCTAATGGAGTAGGTCTTAAGAGTTCTTATCACAAGAAAAAAGAACTTGTCACTGTGCTGGTGATGGATGTTAGTTAGACTTACTGTGACTAGTTTGCAGTGCATATAAATATTGAATCTTCATGTTTTATATCTGAAACTAATGTTATATGTCAATCATAACTCAATTTTTTTCAAGAAGGCAATTTTGTCAAAATAAAAATACGTTTTGAATCAAGGGAAAGGGATTGCTCTGAAGATGAAGCTATTGATTTAAAATGTTATTTTAAGACTGTTAAAAGTACTTTAAAGGAAGAAAATTAAAACTTAAATTCCCTTAAATGTATTTAAATTATGATATTTAGCTAAATTTAATTTAAATTATGATACTTTACTTCTCTTAATCTCTCTGAGTCAGCCATTTGGACCCTGTGTGTTAGTCAACTTCTGAAACCAT